>NC_057720.1:35292245-35298962 GCF_004010195.1 Chiloscyllium plagiosum | reverse complement strand
TATATGGACTTTAGCAAGGCATTTGATAAGGTTCACCCTGGTAGGCTCATTCAGAAGGTCAGGAGGAATGGGATACAGGGGGACTTAGCTGTCTGGATACAGAATTGGCTGGCCAACAGAAGACAGTGAGTGATAGTAGAAGGAAAATATTTTGCCTGGAAGTCTGTGGTGAGTGGTGTTTCACAGGGCTCTGTCCTTGGGCCTCTATTGTTTGTAATTTTTATTAATGACTTGGATGAGGGGCTTGAAGGATGGGTCAGCAAGTTTGCAGACGACTCAAAGGTTGGAGGTGTTGTTGGCAGTATAGAGGGCTGTTGTAGGCTGCAGCGGGACATTGACAGGATGCAGAGATGGGCTGAGAGGTGGCAGATGGGGTTCAACCTGGATAAATGCGAGGTGATGCATTTTGGAAGGTCGATTTTGAAAGCTGGGTACAGGATTAAGGATAGGATTCTTGGCAGTGTGGAGGAACAGAGGGATCTTGGTGTGCAGGTTCATAGATCCCTTAAAATGGCCACCTAAGTGGACAGGGTTGTTAAGTAAGCATATGGTGTTTTGGCTTTCATTAACAGGGGGATTGAGTTTAAGAGTCGTGAGTTCTATAAAACTTTGGTTAGACCGCACTTGAAATACTGCGTCCAGCTCTGGTTGCCCTATTATAGGAAAGATGTGGATACTTTGGAGAGGGTTCAGAGGAGGTTTACCAGGATGCTGCCTGGACTGGAGGGCTTATCTTATGAAGAGAGGTTGACTAAGCTCGGACTTTTTTCATTGGAGAAAAGGAGGAGGAGAGGGGACCTTAAAGATAATGAGAGGCATAGGTAGAGTCGATAGCCAGAGACTATTTCCCAGGGCAGAAATGGCTAACATGAGGGGTCATAGTTTTAAGCTGGTTGGAGGAAATTATAGAGGGGATGTCAGAGGCAGGTTCTTTACACAGAGAGTTGTGAGAGCATGGAATGCATTGCCAGCAGCAGTTGTGGAAGCAAGGTCATTGGGGACATTTAAGAGACTACTGGACATGCATATGGTCACAGAAATTTGAGGGTGCGTACATGAGGATCAGTGGCCGGCACAACATTGTGGCTGAAGGGCCTGTTCTGTGCTGTACTGTTCTATGTTCTATGGCCTAACCACCATCCCTTGACATTCAATGGTGTTACCATCATTGAATCACCCTCTATTAACATCCGGGGGGGGGGTCACCATTGACCAGGAACTCATCTGAACTCATCACATAAACACAGTGGCTTAAAGAGAATGTCAGAGGCTAGGAATACTGAAGCAAGTAACTCACCTTCTGACTTTCTAAAGCCCGTCCATTGTCTACAAAGTATTTTTAGGAGTGTTATGAAATATTCTACACTTGTCTGGATGACTGCAGCTTCAACAACATTCAAGAAACTTGAAACCATCCAGAACAAAGCAGTCCACTTGATTGGCACCACATCTACAAATATCCATTCCGTCCACCACTGACAGTCTATAGCAACAGTGTGTACTATCTATAAGATGCACTGCAGAAATTCACCAAAGATCCTCAGACAGCACTTTCCAAACGAACAACCACTTCCATTTAGAAGGCCAAGGGCAGCAGAAACATGGAGGCACACCATCTTTAAGTTCCCCTCCAAGCCATTCACCATCCTGACTTGAAAATATATCACCATTTCTTCACTGTTGCTGGGTTAAAATCCTGGAATTCCCTCCCTAAAAGGCATTGTTGGTCAAGCAAGTGGACTACAGGGGTTTAAGAAGGCAACTGACCACCACTTTCTCAAGAGCAAGTAGGGACGGGCAATAAATGCTTGTCAGCCAGCATATGCCACAAAATGAATTTAAAAACTTGAATTCAAGATACTCAGCTTGGTGAAATGCAATAGCCAATTCACTTCATACAGTCTTAAGTCAAATACTGCTGTTATCATGAAGTATTAAATTTATATTTTCCCTGGCTTGTTTGATCAGGAAATCTGTGAAATAACTTTCTTGAAAATAGTTTAACGAGACCTTTTCTAATGTTACTTCCTCTGCTGTTCTCTGGCTCCAGCCAGTTTTGTTTATTTTTACCTTGTGCCATTGAAACTGAGCTGAGATTTTGCAGGATGATAGAGGCTGTGCTGGATAATACGGACTGTAACAGATGATTCTTCATTTTAAAAAATGCAGCTTTACTGGTTTTACATTCAGCACATAAAACATTTGTCTTCTTTAATCTTTTTGATACAAGTTTGTTTTGTCAGCCGCACCTGGATTGTATTTCAAATTGACAAAAACAAATGTATACACTATATTTTTAAGCAAACGAGGCACAGTAAAATAAAGCTTCTAGATATTTCCTTTTTTTAGTTATTAGAAACCCAATTTTTTTCTCCCTATGCTTGTGGACTGGTTAACAATTGGGCCAAAAAATTAAGATTAATCTGTCAAGTTTGCTGTCTATGTGCAATCTTCCCTCTGGCTAATGGGAAGAGTTAAAACAGCTGGCATCATGCCAACTCACGGTGTAACCTGTCTCTGCAGGCCCATTGTGTTTTGTTTTATCCCTCTCAGTATATTTTCTCAACTCTTCTTCCTTGTTTCATTGGGTTGACTGCTTATTTCCTTTTATTTCTAGATGGTCATTTTGTATTGTTCATGTCTCCTTTGCTTTTTTTTTGTATTCTGAGATCTAACCTCATCTGGAATCACACACCTCTACGTGCTATAGTAGTCAGAGGTACTTTTTTTTCCCAGTTGGGAGACTATTTATTCTCCTCTCGATTGGGGATTGAGCTGTGTTGTGCATTTTGCAGAATATGTATGTGGATCAGTGAAGGGAACCAATTCTAGGCAAATTCCCAGCACAAGAAGAGCCAAATGTCCTGCCATTGTTTGCATTAATAATTACTGTTGATTTGTGACCAGTATTTAAGGGCAGTTTATCAAAGAAAGGATTGCAATCTGGGAATTGGTCACTGAATAAATTAATCCTTACATTATCAGAGTCTTGCAAATGTTTAAAGAATGGGATTCCAGTAGAGCATGAGAGACCAGACTTTTCTTATCAGGACATAGGAAATGGTAACATTACCTGCATGAAACTGCCCAGCTCACTGAGATTGCACAATTGCATTGCTAAGCCAAACGTTTTGCTTTCACTCCTGTTATCATGATTTGCAACCCTCCTGCTTCCAAATAGCAAAATGGGCACCAACGTCACAAACATCTCAAAGTGTTTTAATGCAATGAATCACTTTTCAACTAAAATCAATGTGGTTAAGTTGATGAACCTGTTTCTGGAGGACTCAGTTCTGTCGCTGATCTCACATTTACCCATTTAGATTCTAGACCTGCACCAAAATAACTCTGGATTCAGCATTAATATGAAGACTGTGCACAACAAAAAGAACATTGACAGAATTTTGAGTTATTAATACAAAAGCATGAGCTGTGAATGTGTTCTTAAATTAGTATTAATTAATGAGATTTCATTTTATACTTTTTCAAGCTGGTTTCAACAAGTATGTTGGATCAAATGACACTGACAGGAAGAAAAAGATAGGCTTACATAAGAGCTTTCATGATCACTAGACATCTCAAATGAAATGATCATCAATGAAATACTTGATGGAGTCTAATCACTATTGTAAAGTAGAAAACATAGCAAAGAATTTATCAACAATGAACTCCCACAAACAACATTGTGATAAAGGCCAGATAATTTGCTATTGTAGTGAGAGATACATTTAAGCCAGGAAGGTTTGTACAACTCTTCTGCTCCTCCTAGAAATGATGCTGCAGAATATTTTATTATGTCAACCTGAGAGGGCAGATGAGCATCTGTTTAACATCTCAGTTTATTAAACTCCACTCAATTGCTGGTTGTTTTGATGATATGATAGTGTAGTGGGCACCCAGGGAGCATAGAATGGGAGCCAGATGTTTTTCCTGGGAAATCAATGTCAAGTCTTCCATGGATCATTCTTGGGTACCCACTTGCAACAATTTCAAAGTAACTTGGCAGAACAACAAGACCAATGAAAAACAAACCTCATTCTCTGACAGAAACAGTGTATCCATGAATTGCTGTTTGCACAGTCAAGGCTAGAGTCTGAATAGGATTATGCAACTGGGAACAGAGAGACAGTTAGTTTGTTGTCCTGTCAAGGCACCTTATCAGCTGGTGCTAGATTAGCATGAATGAATCTACCTCTAAATGTGACCTGGAAAGTGATCATATTCAGAGAATGTTTGATGGCCTCATTCCCATAGAATTAGCTTTGTAAAAAATTCATTCTCACCAATGGCAGCCTCAGCATTATATCGACTCTCACTAATTGCCCTTGAAGGTATTGGTGAGTTGCTTTCTTGACCTGCTGCAATTCATATGGTGGTGGTGAACCCACTGTGCTTTTAGGAAGGGAGTTCCTGTTCTGCTGATAGCAGGAGGAGATTTTGGAGGCGGCAGTTTCAACAGCAGCAGGATGGCATCACAGCCCACTGAGGGAAGAGCGAGCAGTGAGGGAGCTCCCCTGAATCTGTGAGGGAGGTGGTATTGAGAGCAGGCAGTGAGTTCTCCCGGAGAGCGAGTTAAGCGACTGACTCATCAAAGATGTTGAAAGTTTAAATTTATTCCTTTATTTGTCCAGCTAAAGAAGGACCTTAATTTTAACTATTACTTAATTTCTTTATTCTTCTACTTACTTTACAAAGGTGGTGCTTAACTTTTTTAACTTAGGTACAAAGTAGTAAAAGAAACAAAGGTTTTTGTACCTAGGTATCCTTGCACCAAAGATAGTGCTGTGCATGGACATTATACACGTTTCCTTGTACTTCTATATTTCGGTACTTGAGTACATATGACAATAAAATCTAAATCTAAATCAAAAATGAGATTGCAAAATCAAAAAACCGATAAGGTAAAGATATTTTTATCCTGCAGTTTCAACTGACAAGCGAGCAAGCGAGCTCCTTTTCCACCTATCCACTCCACCCTCTCCTCCCTGACCTATCACCTTCATCTCCTCCCCCACTGACCTATTGTACTCTATGCTCATCAGGAATATTCCTGATGAAGGGCTTTTGCCCGAAACGTCGATTTTGCCTGTCCTCGGATGCTGCCTGAATTGCTGTGCTCTTCCAGCACCACTGATCCAGAATCCGGTTTCCAGCATCTGCAGTCATTGTTTTTACCTCGAGCAAATAACCTGTGTATATTAAATGAACCTATGCTGATGTATTCTTCCAGCCTATGTTTTGGTGCAGATCAGTCGTGATCTAATAAAATGGTAGATCAAATTCATGCCTCTGAAATGCCTCTCCTATTTTTTTGTTGTTGCATTTATTATTGATGGGACTCTGTAGACAGAAGTCATCCTGTCATTGAAAGAAGTTTTTATAATGTTTTTCTACAACCTCTACCATCAGGGAAAAGGTACAGAAGCCTGAACACATCCACCAACCGGATTTGAAACAGTTTCTGCTCTACTGTTGTTAGAATACTGAATGGACTCACAAACTCTTAGCATTTGCCTGTACCTGTGGTTTGGCTTTTGCTGCTGTTTACCTACTATTTACTTATCTATGCTATTTAATTATGTGATTTGCCTGTATTGCTTGCAAGACAAAGCTTTTCATTGTGCCTTGGTACACGTGAAATAAATGCAATTCAATTCAATTCAATTCAATTCAGTCAGGATAAACAATAATGTAACTAGATATTTGTTGCATTTATTTGAATTATTATCTAGCTGAATGAGAACAAATACTTCATATATATCAGAATGAATTTTAACAAATGCCAATGAGAATAACTTTGCACACTGTTGCAGGTGAAAAGGTAAACTAGGCACTAAAACATACAACAAAACAAAACACATTTCACTTGTGAAAACTGCTGTAGTACAGGTAGTTTGTCTATAACGTGATGGTTGTGCAAGCCCGCATTATAGAAAAACAGTGCTTAAAGTGTTGGCAATATAATCGTTACAGCCAACACACGTTTTAAAAGTGCACGCTTTAGAAACAGTGTCCCCAACTCATCAATCACATTCCAGTGAATTCGTGTTAACGAAATGTGTGTTATAACAGAACAACCTGTAGCCACTTGCCAAAACACGGAGGTGTGCTCTTGAACAGGATGATGGTTTTGCAGGTTTAAGTAATAGGAATGTTTGCAAGGCTCACCTTATCTAAGAAAAGCGAACAAATAGCCAAGCATCCATCACAACTAAATGATTCGTAAACATGGCTTATTGGTGAGGTGATGACCCACTGTTATTGCTATGGTGTTAATCCAGAGGTATACGTAATGTTCAGGTATGCTGTTTTGGAAAATGTAGGGGGTGATGGATTCTCAGGGAAACGTAGCACGAACAGCCAAGTTTCTGGTATTGAAACTGGCTCTAATGCAACGAGGGGTACGTCGGTTTCCAAGAGATCAATTGTGTTAGGGGATTCTGTAGTCAGAGGTACAGACAGACGTTTCTGTGGCCAGCAGAGAAAAAATCAGAATGGTGTGTTGTTTCCCTGGTGCCAGGATCAAGGATGTCTCGGAGAGGGTGCAGAATGTTCTCACAGGGGAGAGGGGCCAGCAGGAGGTCATTGTCCACATTGGAAACAACGACATTGGAAGGGAAAAGGTTGGGATTCTGAAGGGAGATTACAGAGAGTTAGGCAGAAATTTAAAAAGGAGGTCCTCAAGAGTAATAATATCTGGATTACTCCCAGTGCTAC
>NC_057720.1:35228864-35289514 GCF_004010195.1 Chiloscyllium plagiosum | reverse complement strand
TTTTGAGAAAGCAAATCTTAGCAGGACATATGCACTTAATGGTAAGGTCCTAGGGAGTGTTGCTGAACAAAGAGACCGTGGAGTGCAGGTTCATAGCTCCTTGATAGTGGTAGATAGGATAGTGAAGAAGGCGTTGGTATGCTTTCCTTTATTGGTCAGAGTATTGAGTACAGGAGTTGGGAGGTCATGTTGTGGCTGTACAGGACATTGTTAGGCCACTGTTGGAATATTGCATGCAATTCTGGTCTCCTTCCTATCGGAAAGATGTTGTGAAACTTGAAAAGGTTCAGAAAAGATTTACAAGGATGTTGCCAGGGTTGGAGAATCTGAGCTACAGGGAGAGGCTGAACAGGCTGTGGCTGTTTTCCCTGGAGCGTCGGAGGCTTAGGGGTGACCTTATAGAAGTTTACAAAATTATGAGGGGCACGGAAAGGATAAATAGACAAAGTCTTTTCCCTGAGTTTAGGGAGTCCAGAACTAGAGGGCATAGGTTTAGGGTGAGAGGGGCAAGATATAAAAGAGACCTATGGGGCAACTTTTTCACGCAGAGGGTGGTACGTGTATGGAATGAGCTGCCAGAGGATGTGGTGGAGGCTGGTACAATTGCAACATTTAAGAGGCAGTTGGATGGGTATATGAATAGGAAGGGTTTGGAGGGATATGGGCCGGGTGCTAGCAGGTGGGACTCGATTGGGTTGGGATATCTGGTCGGCATGGACGGGTTGGACCGAAGGATCTGGTTCCATGCTGTACACCTCTATGAATCTATGACTTGGGTTCAAATCCCCACCATAGCATTTGGTGGAATTTGAATTCACAAAATTTTGGAATTAGAAGTCTAAAGATAACTGTGAAGCCATTGTCAATTGCTGGGGTGGTAAGGTCGGTTTGAGGGGAGGTGGGGGTGCGGGGAGAACAATCTGGTTCACTGATTCCTGTTAAGGAACAGGTATCCTTACCTGGTCTTGTCTATGTGACCCTGACCCATAGCAATATGCTTGACTCTTAACTGTCCTCTGGGCAACTCGGGATGGATAATAACTACTGACCCAACCAGTGATGCCCACATCCTCTGAATGGATGGAAAGAGAATAAAATAAATGACTGAAGTTGTAATAGGTGCTTTCCAAGTCTTTCTTTTCCCTTTCAAAGAATTGAATGGAGCAGGAGCATGAAATGAGGAAAATTAATCAGAAAAAGTATTTGAAAAACACTTCTTTTTCATGTTTTGTTACAGTCTGAGGTGACTGTGGTTGTGTGGGCTTCAAACACACAGGTCAGACTTACCAATAAGTGATGACATTTGAGTTTGACTTGTTTATTTACAAGGAAATTCCTTTGATGTGAAATTACTTTGATTTCTTTTGCTGTGATTTAACCTCAGAGGACAGAGCCATTATTCATTTCAAATTTGTAGTTGTACTTCATTTATGAATTCACCTCTTACAGCTTAGAAAACCACTTATGTAATATTGTTTTCTCTCGTGTTGGGGCAGAATCCCATGTTTTGCGACGTTGTCTTGTGCTCTGGGGTAAATAAAACTGAAGTAGTCAGTTTTGATTCCATATCCATAGTCCAAAACTGTTGGTGCTGAAGGAGAGATTAAAATGACCCTCGAAATGTCTACAAAATGATCTAGAGATTGTCAATGCATGAGCTATGATTTTCCAAAATGCTAAATTAGATTTGGGAACAGTCCCATCAAATGGGAAGTTAGTGAATGATATACTGCTTTCTAGGAAAGGAGGGAGAGAAAACAGTGAACCATAGTTCCATTAGCCTAACATAGGCCATTGGAAAAATGCTATCTTGTATGTATGACTATATAGAGTAGAGTAGAGATGTACAGCATGGAAACAGACCCTTCAGTCCAACCCGTCCATGCCGACCAGATAACCCAACCCAATCTAGTCCCACCTGCTAGCACCTGGCCCATATCCCTCCAAACCCTTCCTATTCATGTACCCATCCAAATGCCTCTTAAATGTTGCAGTTGTACCAGCCTCCACCACTTCCTCTGGCAGCTCATTCCATACCGTACCACCCTCTATGTGAAAAGGTTGCCCCTTAGGTCTCTTTCATATCTTTCCTCTCTCACCCTAAACCTATGCCCTCGAGTTCTGGACTCCCTGACCCCAGGGAAAAGACTTTGCCTATTTACCCTATCCATGCCCCTCATAATTTTGTAAACTTCTATAAGGTCACCCCTCAGCCTCCGACGCTACAGGGAAAACAATCTTAGCAATGCACTTAGGAAAGCATATTATAATTAGAATAAGTCAACATGGTGATATTAAAGGGAATTCCTTTCTGACAAATGTGTTAGAGTTCTTTGAGGGCATGAATAGTTGAATAGTCAGAGGGGAACCAATAAACGTAATATATCAGTATTTCCAAAGAAAAGTTGATAAGATACCATGGAAAAGGTTAGCAGGAAAGATAAGATCTTAAGGATTTGGGAGGAATATATTGGCATGAATGGAGAATTTCCCTTAAGGGTTGAATAGAAATTCACTAATATGAGATGTCATTCTTATTTCCATTCATTTACATCTCAATACTACCTCAACTTACCTCATTTCTGCGCCACTTCCAATTCTTAACCCCTCAGCCAGGAAATTAAATAATGCAAATTTCTGAAAGTCAGAATGGCTACTTGGAGGCTGCAACTCACAATTGCTTACCCTGGACTTCATTCGAACCTGCCTTCACCCCAACATCCCTGCACGCTCCATGGACATGAATCTCGTACGCAATACATACACACAAGTTCGCATTCACAAACCATCAACCTCACCACCTCATCATGGCTGCTCTCAGTCTGACTCTTATACACTGTCGCCCTTCAGGACTTTGCTTTGATATTCAGGGGCACCTACATCTGCATATTTCTCCCAAGTTGTTTTGTGCACAGCAACACACAGTCATCACAGTCATTTAGCCGAATGTATCTTATAGCTTTTAACCTTATTTCTTAATGCTCACTCACTTAGTATTTGAATTTGAGGTTGCCAGCTAATGATTTCAATTGCTTCTTGGTGCAGTGGGATGGGCAGACAACTTGTCATAGGTGGGAGCATGGCAGTCTATGGGATGGATATTTCGCTGTGTAACAATATGCCATGTCGATCTCACACCCACAATGTGTGTTAGTACATTATGTAGCAAATAAACTACATGTCGTGTTAGCAAATGATGATGTCTAAAAGTCAAAGAGGAACAATCCTTAGCAGCAGGAAAGATTCCTGCTGTGAGTCAGGGGATGCCTCCATATTTACTGGGGGCCCATCAATTATACTACAGGGATTTGACTGTGGTCATGCAGACATTCGGTCCTTTGAGAGTCTGAGTATCTGTGTCTTGTCCGGAAATTGGGCCTCATTTCTTCTCCCCCCACCTTGTCTCAGTC
This sequence comes from Chiloscyllium plagiosum, assembly GCF_004010195.1. NCBI lineage: Eukaryota > Metazoa > Chordata > Chondrichthyes > Orectolobiformes > Hemiscylliidae > Chiloscyllium > Chiloscyllium plagiosum. The sequence continues at coordinate 35,286,104 of NC_057720.1, read as the reverse complement.
CCAACCCTTGAAATCAGCACCACCTTCCTAACCTGCAATCTTCTTCCTGACCTCTCTGCGCCCACCCCCACTCCGGCCTATCACCCTCACCTTAATCTCCTTCCACCTATCGCATTTCCAACGCCCTTCCCCCAAGTCCCTCCTCCCTACCTTTTATCTTAGCCTGCTTGGCACACTCTCCTCATTCCTGAAGAAGGGCTCATGCCCGAAACGTCGATTCTCCTGCTCCTTGGATGCTGCCTGACCTGCTGTGCTTTTCCAGCAAAAAATTTTCACCACTGTTAGTTCTGCAGGTCAAGTGCAATCAGTCTGGGAATGATAGTTTTGTCAGTTTGGGTACTGTGAAGACATCAGTCTATCAAATAGGCTATACTTAGCTGGGGCTGTTCTAACAAGTCAGTTTGTTGGGTGGGCCATGGTTACCCATGGGGGTTTAGTCAATGATGGTCATTGAGTTTATCAGGTGGAAATCCACAAGAGTCCTGGGCAAGTTCTGATGAAGAGTCACTGGACTCGAAATATTAACTCTGCTTTCTTTCCACATATGCTGTCAGACCTGCTGAGTTTCGCCAGCAATCTTTGTTTTTGTTTTAAGTTTGGGATAGTGTTCAATAGACTAGGTTGCTCAGGGAATGATAACAGTGCCAGGGAGAGTTTGAGCCAGATGGGAGGAACTCATAAAGTATCAAAAGCCACAGAGTGATCCAGAAGAGATGGTTTTTGCTCATCCCGATTATTTTGACCTCTTTATGGGGAGAATGCATGGCCAACAAAGGCATTGCAATCTGCAAAGCCATGGTTTCTGGAGTTAAAATGGGGATATTAATGGTTATATATAGGGGCTGAATAGAATCAGAAGGAGCATTAAAGGTCATTAGGAACATAGGAACAGCAACACAAAAGGGAACATGAAAGATTGGGCAGGCATCCTACATCTCAGTCAGAGCCTGCAATTATCACAAGGACACGAAGTTGAAAACTTCCCATCTGTGCTCCAATGTCAATTGCACAATAATGAAACATAACTGCTGTCACTGCATTTACTGTATGCTGAGTATGTAACTGATTTTCTCTTAAGGGTGGATTAAAATTGTTTGAGTTTGAGATTCTGCCGGAGCAATTACATTCATTATACATCCGCTGATTCAGTAATGTCATGCAAATGGCATCAAATTACACTATATCAGCTGGTCATTCTTTGTCCAAGAATGCACTCGGGCATATCATGAGCATTACATTGTTCATTCTAATTGTCCCTTTGTCATGACAGCTAATGTAAGCAAATGTAAGCAGACAAGCTAACTTAAAAGTGTCGGGCTGGAAGACAACATTTCAGAGCTGTCATATTCATACACTGAACTGTAAGTATGCAATGACATGGTCTGTGATGTGTAAAGCTGACTTTTCTTTGGGGATGAGGGCCCACTACAGTGGCTTAGTGGCAGAATTCTATTTCCATAGTATACATTGAACACTTTTGTTGCACAATGTACCTTTAAATAAGGTGATCTATCTTACAGCTTCTTACCTCGGCATGGCGTTAATCTCCTTGTGAAACCTCCCTGCTCTGGTATCAGGGGAAAACGTAAGGCTACATTGTAACTGATGTGAGGGCTCAGTAGTACCAGTAAAGAAATGGTATTCTCTTTCTGACATGCCCCATAAATGATCTGCTCAAGCATTTGATATGGGTGTCACCATGGCAATTGTCTTAGATTCAACTTCCAAGATGATATAGAAGGTGAGAGCAACAGTGTCAACAAACCCTGCAAAAGCAGTGACTGCTGCACAGGAGGAGTACAGGCAGCTGTAGATCCTCCGAGGGAGGTGAATGAGAATGATACTGTCCTGCATCTAAAGGTCTCACTGTCATTTTCACCAACTCTTGAAACAACAATACAAGTGCAGGTAAGGAGGTCCTGGGCAGTCATCACTTTGCCTTGTCATACTCTGGGCCTTGCTGCCAATCAATCCCAATCTGGTGGCAATCAAGGGCATAATTGCTCTGCATTTTTATGCCAGTGGCTCATTTCAAGAAGTACTGGGAGTTTGTTTGACATCTTCTAATCCTCAACCCACAAGTGCATCTAGGCAGTAACTGAAGCCATTTTCTCCAGATCACAACTTTTCATATCCTTCCTCTGTGATGAGGAGAGCTCAACAGGTCAGTAAGGGGTGTTTTCCACTATTGCCAGCTACTTCCAGGTTTGAGAGCACCCTCTCACCAAACAGCAGTGTTCATCAACAGAAAAGGCTTTGGTTCCATTAATGTTGAAGTTATATGTGACCATCGAAGCCAGTTAATGGAAATCTGCCTTTGATATCCTGGAATTTTCTATAATGCTGACATGCTGGGCAATTCATTAGTCCCCACCTCCTTCCAAGGTCCTCAGGCCACACAGGAATGACTGCTGGAAGCTATTGGCTAATCTCTCTGAAGATGAAACCCTCAGACTGATGCAGGTCAAAGATACAATGTTGTGCATACTACCCCATAGTGAAATAGATCATCAGTCTCCTTAAGATCCCTGGACCGCACTGGTGGACTTCACAGAAAGAATGCATATCATTGTGACATTCTGTGCCCTCCACTAGTGAAGTTGATAAAGAGAGACTGTCCTGGATGCAGAGAAAACAAATGCCTCAACACCAGTCTTCTGAGGGTGAGAATAAGGATCAGGAAATTGACCAGATGAAACATCCAGGACAGCATGATGAAGCAATGAATCATTGAGTGTGAGAAGCCAGAGCAAGCCTAATTGAAATCTGCTTCCAGGATAAATTGAAATTCAGGATTACAAGGAAAAAATACCTAATCAAACATATGTGGAATTTGTAAGGGAGAAAGAAGTGCTGTCAGATCACTCAAGCTAGAGAAAAAGAATTGAGAATGTAAGGGAAATTATGATCATGGAAGAATTCAGAAATAGCATTCCTGTAACTTTATAAACTTACTTAGATGAGTGTCATGTCCTCAAAGACAGAGAAGCAGATGTTACAGAGGTACCTTGATATTTATCATAGACAATCACAAGTTGGGAAATGGTCATAGGACAATCCACAAGGAAATTGGGAGAAGTAGAAAATTAATGGATAGCACTGAAGCTTCTCTTAAGAAAACAAGGATCTCAAAGTGATAATGGAGAAAGGCTAGAACTGAAAAATGGTAAAGGAGAAATAAACATGCTTTCATTGTAATAATAGTGGACATACCAAAGAAAATTGCTGGGAATTAATGGGAGACCAATGTAGTAAAGGAATATATAAGGACTTTTCAGAAAAGGAAGGGATGTAAATACTTACAACTATAGGAGTCGTACAAAGAGAACATGTCGCATTTGAATGTACTAAGAAAGGAGCGATGGTACAGGCCAGTTATGAAAATTGTGTGTCAGAGTTTGCCATTAAAGTAGACTGACTTCATCAAGGCTGGAGAACAAGTAGTGAAGATGAAACAGACTGAAATGTTACAAAAAGAATGTCCTGGATTATTTCCTGATTGTGTGGTAACTACAGCTAAAGACCATAAACCTAAGAAGGAAGAAAAAGAGTCAATGAAACAAGGAGATGATTGAAAATTCAGTTAATGGGTACACTTTTTGAGCATTGAATTAAAAAAGGATGAAGTCAAAGAGAATAAAGTTGAGATGTTTAGCTCAGCTTCTTCCATGGGAATGGAACGGATAGCCTTGGAATGAAATGATTTATATCAAATAACCTGCTCAGAAACTGAATGAAAAGCAATACCTGAATGTTATTATTTGAAAAATGCACCAGCAATATTTCAATATTTTACCAAATAAGTAATTGAAGAGCTTAATAACTGAACAGTTTACATCAACAACTTGGTGTTTCTTAGCTAAACCCGGAAAGAGCAATTATGTCATTTGACTCAACCATTTGATCAGTTACAAAAAGCCAATTTGGTTATAAATTTGATGAAGCGTGGTCTTGTCAATGTCAGTGTGAGTTATTTGGGTAGTATTGTTGTAAAAGGCCATTAACACCCAATGAAGCAAAAGTACAGGCTACTTTGGATTTTCCCATGCCCAAGGTGAAGTATGAAATTTTGTTGTATTGACATGAATGGATTCCATTGCCAGTTTGTTCTGTACTTTAGTACTGTTACTGTACCTTTAACAAATTTGTTGAAAAAAGTCAATAGATTTGAATGGAGACAAGAGTGTCAAATTGTCTTTAAGAATTTGAAAGCTATACTGATAACTGCATCAGTGTTATCTGTGCTAAATTACATGAAACCATTCAAACTGGCAGTTGATGTCAGTGTGGGAACTGTTTTACTGCAAAATGACAAGATGGCATGTCAGTTATTTTTAAATATACATTATTTTGAATTAGTACCAACATGCAAGAATCTATTATTTATAAGGGCCACAATATTTTGACTTTCTTAGAAAGATTTCAGGGCAAAAACCGAAGGCTCACCTGCTGGAATTTAAACATTCAACCCCACAATTTGAAAATATATTTGAAAGTGTGCTTGTCATTACAGTTGCTTTGTCAAGAGTGTTCATAGCAGAAACTGTGCTGTTAACATGTTATTACTGTTGGTTTGACATCAAACTAGTGATAAGATGATTTGGAGATGCCGGTGTTGGACTGGGGTGTACAAAGTAAAAGAAATCACACAACACCAGGTTATAGTCCAACAGGTTTATTTGGAAGCACTAGCTTTCAGAGTGTTGCTACTTCATCAGATGGTTGTCTCATCAGGTGATATGATGATTTTGATGTCGATTGAATATGCAATCTTTCAGATATATCATCTTTATGGGGAGAAATGATGAAAATGTCAACTCTGTTATATCTGTATTTTAATATTGTTTACTGCAAGTTTGGGTATTTAGAATCCTAAATCAAACATATGGGTTTGTTTGTGTGTTTGGAAATAACAAAAAGTTTCTACAAGTTACAATACCCATAAAACCAAATAAGGGGATGTTACCCAGAGTTCCTGGTTAACCAAATACATTGTGGAGAACTGGGAGAACTTTCCAGACTTTGACTACCATTGCTATTGTGTGTTGAGAAGTCAATCAAGAGAGGAGCATGCATCAAGCTCTGAAGAACTGAGAAATCCTTCCATGGAGAAGCATGTGGTACAAGTTTTCCAATGAAAACGTAGTGTTTAAAGTAATGAAATTATCCTGAATGAGATGATACTATTAATCCCAGACTAGAAAGTTGGAATACAGTTGATGGAAATGAAGTAAAGTTTAATTTTTGAAGTTTTTGAAAGAAGAAAGGGAGTTGAGCTGCATCAGGTGTGGTAAAGTACAGGAAGGAAGCCAAATGATGAACATAGTAATTAAGAAAGTTATCTACAATTGAGATGGGTTGAAATTACTTCAAGCCCATCAAAGTATTAAAAAAGGGAGTCTCACCCTCTCGTAGAAATGATCTGGATTTGGTCTTGCTAGAAGTACACACTACATGTTTCAGAATACAATATTGTTTGCAAACTATACCAAGACCCAATACACCCTACACTCAATCTAGTACCTGATACCCCTCTCCCATAGGAACTGAAACCCACCTCTCTCTCCAAGCACCAACAACATGTTCCATCAGACCTATCAAATTCTCTGCCTCCACCTCCGAATGGAACCTACTCTTGTAGCCACAGTGTTCATATGGTGAGTCCAGTTGTGCTTCTGGTCAATGATAACCCCCAGAATTTTGGTAGTGGGGGATTCAGTGATAGTAACATAGAAATATAGAAATCTAGGTTCAGGGGTAGGCCATTTGGCCCTTCGAACCTGCACCATCATTCAATATTTCTGATCGTGCAATTTCATTATCCCATTCCGACCCCCTCCCCATGCCCCTTGATCCTTTTGGCCGCAAGGGCCAAGTCCAGCTCTGTCTTGAATATACCTAATGAAATGGCCCAAATGGCTTTCTGTAATAGAGAATTCCAAAGGTTCGCAAATCTGTGTGAAGAAATGCTTTCTCATCTCAGTCCTGAATGGCTTACCCCTCATTCTTAGACTGTGACCCCTTTTTCTGGACTTCCAACATCAGGAACATTCTTCCCGCATTTGAGCTGTCCTATCCCATCAGGATTTTATAGGTTTTTACAAGATCCCCCCTCATTCTTCTAAATTCAAGCCAATACAAGCCAGTTGATCCAGTCTTTCTTCATATGTCATTCCTGCCATCCTGGGAATCAGTCTGGTGAACCTTGTATGGACTCCTTCAATAGCAAGAATGTAATTCCTCAGACTAGGAGACCAAAACTGCACACAATACTTGAGATATGGTCTCACTAACGCCCTGTATAACTGCAGCAAGACATTCCTACTCCTATACTCAAATCCTTTTGCTATGAAGCTGGCTATCTCATGAAGGAGCAGCGCTCTGAAGACTTGTACTTCCAAATAAACCTGTCCGACCATAATCTGGTGTTGTGTGTTTTTTAACGTTGTCCACCCCAATCTAACACTGACACCTCCACATCATGGCTATGAAAGAGAGCATACCATTAAATTTCCTCACTGCCTGTTGCGCTTGCACACCAACCTTCAGAGACTGTTCCTCATGACACTCACATTGCACCTCAATGTTTCCTGAACCATTTGGTAAATAATCTGCCTTCTTGTTTTTGTGACCAAGGTGGATAACTTCACATTTATCCACATTATATTGCCTTTGCTAAGCAAATGGAGAAAATGCGGACTGCAGATGCTGGAGATCAAAGTCGAGAGTGTGGTGCTGGAAAAGAACAGCAAGTCAGGCAGTATCCTAGGAGCAAGAGAATCGATATTTTGGGCATAAGCCTTTCATCAGGAATGAGGCTTGTGGTCCAGGGATCTGAGAGATAAATGGGACGATGGTGGGGTTGTGGGTAGGTAGCTGAAAATGCGTTAGGTAGATGAAGGTGAGGGAGGAGGTGAGTTGGGCGGAGCAGATACGCGAGAAAGGTGATGGACAGGTCAGGAGGGCGATGCCGAGTTGGAGGCTTGGGACTGGGGAGGGGAAATGAGGAAACTGATGAAATCCACATTAATCACATGTGGTTGCAGGAAATGTGGAATATGAGGCGTTCTTCCTCCAGGCGTCAGGTGGTAAGGGTTTGACGATGGAGGATGTCCTTGGCGGAGAGGCAGGGGGTGTTGAAATGATTAGGGGTGTGGGGTTGATTAGTGCGGGTGTCCCAGAGATGTTCTGTGAAATGATCTGCAAATAGGCGACTTGTAACATTGATTGCCTCAATCTGTCCACCCCTCTCACCCATTCCAACCTCCCATCCTCACAACGCCCTCCAACACCTCATCTTCACTATGGACATCAAGTCCCTGTACACATCCATCAGCCACGATGAAAGCCTCCACATTGGGTGCAACGGCTACAGTAGATGACATTGGTGGAGGTACAGGTAAATTTCTGTCAGATATGGAAGGATCCTTTGGCGCCTTGGATGGAGGTGAGGGGAGTGGTGTGGGTGCAGGTTTTGCACTTCCTGTGGTGGCAGGGGAAGGTGCCAGGAGTGGGGTGTGGNCCGGGGGGGGGGGGGGGGGGGGGGGGGGGGGGGGGGGGGGGGGGGGGGGTGTGTGAATTTGATGAGGGAGGTGCAGAGGGAATGGTCTCTCCAGAATGCCAATAGGGCTGGGGAGGGAAAAATATATCTGTTGGTGGGGTCCGTATGTAGGTGGCGGAGGATGATGCGATGATGTGGAGATTGGTGGGGTGGAAGGTGAGGACCAGGGGAGTTCTCTCCTTGTTGCATTGGGAGTGGTGGGGTTCAAGGGTGGAGGTGCGCGATGTGGAGGAGATGCAATGGGGGGCATTGTTGACCACATGGGAAGGAAAATTACGATCTTGGAAGAAGGAGAACGTCTTTAATTTTCTGAGGTGGAATCAGTCATCCTGGGAACAGATGCAGCGGAAGTGGCGGAATTGGGAATAAGGGAAGGCATTTTTACAGGAGGTAGGTTGGGAGGAGGTGTAGTCTAGGTAGCTGTGGGAGTCAGTGGGCTTGTAGTAGATGTCTGTGGTTATCTAGTCACTAGAGAAGGAGATAGAGAGGCCTAGGAAGGGGAGGGAGGTGTCTGAGGTGGTCCAGGTGAATTAGAGGTTGGGGTGAAAGGTGTTAGTAAAGTTGATGAACAGTTCAACCTCCTCGTGGGAGCACAATGTAGTGCTGATACAGTCATCGATATAATGGAGGAACAGGTGGTGGTGGTGCCAGTGTAACTGTGGAAAATGAACTGTTCATGTATCCAACAAAGAGGCAGGCATAGCTGGGGTTTTTGCGGGTGCGCATGGTTACCCTTTAGGTTCGGAGGAAGTGGGAGGATTAGAAGGTGAAGTTGTTAAGGGTGAGGACCAGTTCAGCCAGGTGGATGAGGGTGTCAGTGGAAGGGTACTGGTTGGGACGGTATGAGAGGAAGAAATGGAGGGCTTGGAGGCTTTCATCGTGGCTGATGGATATGTACAGGGACTTGATGTCCATAGTGAAGATGAGGTGTTGGAGGGCGTTGTGAGGATGGGAGGTTGGAATGGGTGAGAGGGGTGGACAGGTTGAGGCAATCAATGTTAAGGCAGCAGTTTGAAATGAAGAGGTCAAGGGTGGCTAGCATGGAGTGTCCAGGTGGATGTGGTGTATTGGAGGCGAGGGAAAGGGTCCTCTCCCACCCTACCTCTTGTAAAAATGTCATCCCTTATTCCCAATTCCTCCACCTCTGCCACATCTGTTCCCAGGATGACCAATTTCACCTCAGAAAATCCCAGATGGCCTACTTTTTCCTAGATCGCAATTTCCCTTCCCATACGGTCGTCGGCACCCTCCAGCACATCTCTCCACTTCCTGCACCTCTGCCCTTGAACCCCACCACTCCCAACGCAACAAGGAGAGAATGCCACTGGTCCTCACCTTCCACCCCACCTACCTCTGCATTCATTGCGTCATCCTCCACCACTTCCGCCATGTACAAATGAGCACTGCCACCAGATATATTTTTCCTTCCCCATCCCTATCCACATTCTGGAGCGACCATTCCCTCCACGACTCCCTCATCAGATCTACACCACCCGCCCACTAGCCCACACTTCACTCCTGGTACTTTCCCCTGCCACCACAGGAAGTGCAAAACCGGCACCCACACCACTCCCCTCACCTCTGTCCAAGACCCCAAGGGATCCGACAGAAATTTTACCTGTACCTCTATGTCATCTAATGTATTCGTTGCACCTGATGTGGTCTCCTCTACATCGGGGAGACAGGACGCCTCCTTGTGGATCATTTTAGAGAACATCTTTGGGACAACCGCACCAACCAACCCCACCACCCCATGGCTGAACACTTCATCTCCTCCTCCCACTCCACCAAGGACATGCAGGTCCTGGGGCTCCTCTATTACCAAACCCTTACCACCTGACGCCTGGAGGAAGAATGCCTCATATTCCCCCTTGGGACCCTGCAACCACACGGGAATTAATATGGATTTCGCCAGTTTCCTCATTTCCCCTCCCCCCACATTATCCAAGTCCCAAGCCTCCAACTCCCCACCGCCCTCCTGACCTGTCCATCACTTTTCCCATCTATATACTCCGCCCTCTTCTCTGACCCACCATCTTCTCCCTCACCTTCATGTGCCTATCGCATTCTCAGCTACCCAACCCCACCCCACCTCCCATTTATTTCTCAGCTAACCCCCGCCCCGGCCCACAAGCCTCATTCCTGACGAAGGGCTTATGACTGAAACATCGATTCTCCTGCTCTTTGGATGCTACCTGACCTGCTGTGCTCTTCCAACACCACATTCCCGACTTTGCCAAGTATTTGCCCACTCATCCAGTCTGTCAAGTCTTTCTACAGGTGTGTGTCAGAAGAATTTACAGGTTGATACTCAAGTGTTTTGCACACGTCTTCCTTAGCCATCAAGTGGAGTGGGACTTGAATCCAAGATGACTGCCTCAGAGGTAGGGATGCTGCTCATTGTGCCACAATACCTCCATGACTTCTGCTACTTGTTCCATAGCAATGGCAGTTATTCATGTGTGAGCCTCCTAAGAGTAGAAATTATCAAGCTTTTCAACTTTGGGTGACATTACAGTTAAGATAGATGCTGCAAGTAACCTTGAGTAATAAATATCAGGAGATTTTATTGGTCTGTATGACTCAGCTAGATAATACTAAATGCACAGAGCTATAATTATGAGCACTTCTAATGAACTGTTACGGTCATAAAATCCAATGAATTAGAAAGGCAGCTTCTCATTTTGCTTGGTGCAGATATTTTTAATCAATCTGTTCAGGTATGTTCTGACCCATGTCAGGAAAAACATGGCTCTTGAACTCAGTCCTTCTGACTCAGAACAGGGTCACTACCACTGACCTTCAAAGTTGTGCAGAGCACAGTGGTTGGGAATTTAGCATGGGTCAACTGTTTGGAAAGTAGCTATGTACAGTCTTATACCACAATATCTGACTGCTTTTGATTGATATGGATATTTTTAATCTATCTATTCAGACCCCATGCGGGACAGCTTTGGCACAAGTGGGACCTGAGCCTGTCATCCTAGTCCAGAGGCAGTGACACTACCACTGCACCACAACAGCCCTCTTTTGTGTGGTATAACCTGAGTACTAAAAGCCAAAATGTCTTAATTACTGCTTAGAATTAGATGCTGGACTCTATGTCCTTTTAACAATTTCGAGTATGATGGGTTAGAGATAAGTTATCAATAGCAAACCAATATTTATCAGCAGAACTTGATTTCTAAGTTAGTACTGTTGTGTTGTGAATCTTTAAATGCTGTTTATTTTGATGGAGGAGGGGTGGAAGGCAATGAGAGACAGTGTATTGAAGCGGTCAATTGCTCATCAGGTTTGGATTGTTACCAGCTGCAATGATGAAGTCTTTACAATGTATCCTTTGTTAAGAGTAAAGCTTTTGTGTCTCCTGCGGTTTTTAAATTGGATCCTTGGAATTTACTCTCTTTCTCCATGTTTATTGGCAAGTACCCTATACATGACATCATGTTTCAAAATAAGATTCCCATCCCCATTTCAGTATACAATCACATTAAACTCAATATCTAAACTTTATAATTTCTTAAATGATACTTAAAGCTTTATTTGCCAACAGAGCTTCTCTGGATTTTGATTAAAAAGTTAGATCAAGATATTTGATCTCTACAATGCCCACAGACTTAAAAAATGTACGAATTTTTAATATGACAGCAAACTTGGACAGATCAAATTCCACTTAAGAAGTGTATGCTCCAGGTATAGGTATTTCCTCATCATGTTTGCCAAGCTAGAGGACTGACCGAAGTTAATCAACAACTTCATAAAAGCTGACACATTCCTACACCAACCCAAAACTGACATTTAATAACAGCGCTGAAAATAAGCCACTGATGCAAAAACAAATAATTAACCTGGCATACACTAGCACACAGTTTTCAGCATACATTGTAGATATATGCAGTCTTCCTTCACTTCTCAACATGTGAGCACAGCATCAAGTACTACATTCAGGCACAGCATTGAGGGAGTTCTCCAGTGTTAGAAGTGTGTTTTTTTTGGATGAGACTTTATACTGAGCTCCTGTCTGCCCACTTAGGTGGGTATAAAAGGTTACACCGTATGTTTTGATGAAGGGTCAGAAGTCCTATCATTTATCTCTTAACTAAGATAGCCTGCTAATTTATTTCATTGTTGTGTTTGTGAGACCTTGCTAAACACAAGGTAGCTGCCAAATTCATTATATTGATATAGTGAGTGTACTTTAAAAATGCTTGGCAGTCAAGCACTTTGACACATCCTGAGGTCAAGACAGGAACAACATAAATGCAAATTCCTTCTGTCTATTTACTGCTAGTGTCATTACCAATTCTGGACATTTGTTTGGTAGCTTTGATTATGTGGCAATAGTGTGCGTTTGTTATTTGGAGATCAGACTCCAACTGGGAGCTATAAATAGTACATCTCATCAGAATCACTGGTCCTTCAGACTGCAGAGAATGTCATTGGATTGATTTTTTATTTTGAAGTGTAATGATCATAGTTTAAAATGTCCTTTAAATTTGCATGCAGATTGTTCCTCGACAAGTGCTGGAAGCCTAATTATGTGCTTGCCATCATTCCATTATTTTGCATCTGTCAACTGTAGATACTTAAAGGCTTGATATTCCAATTTAGGAATTAATAAAAAATGCAAGGATTTTCAGACTTTTCCAGTTGATAAAATTCACATGGAGCAGAAGAGCTAATAAGAATTATTGGCATGTAAAGTGTGATAGCCTGGGTTTCGGGGGCTAGTTAGCCCAAGTTTCTGGATTGCACATGAACCCGTGTCATAACTTGGATACCCAATGCAGTCCATTTTTACAAAAGCAAATTATTGAATCTTATTACAATGCACCATGGTAAGGACAGGAGAGAAAAAAACCCATCTCATCGTACTCTACATCAATTTCTCAGAAGGAATCTTTGCCAGAGTAGTTACTCCTTCTTCCTACAGCTCACCTCAGGGCTATTAAGGGTATTTGAAATTGGGATCTCTTTTGAGAGTTTGTAGCTTTCTGTGCAACTTCCTTTCACCAGTTTTAAAGAATGTTATGATCTTTAAAATATTCAATAAAACTATTCGACTTCAATTCCCACCTTTAAGTTTTAAAACGGAATTTAGATTTAATAGCCTCTTGATATGGGGGCAGATGGCCTAACTGACTGTGGAGGAAAGAATGAGTTTCCACATTTTGTGTATTTATATTCACATTTCTGATAACATTTTTAGTCAGGGTCACTTTAGAGTGGGTAGAAATCTTTGACCCTACTAAACTGAGATGCTTTAAAGAGATCTGACTAGTGCTTAAAGTCAGCTTTGAAGTGGCATTTTATTTTTATGATTTCTTTTTATTAATACACAATGTGAAACAAATGTGTTGACACAAGATTAACTAGTTTGACGGGATAGTTCAGCTACTCCCCGAGGCCAAAGGCTCCTTTGATATATACTAAATAAAACAAAGAAATGAGCTGACAATATTTGATGTTAAGAAAAGAAAGTCAAACAATTCCTTTAACAAATAGCTTTTTGTCTTTTTGCAAGCCATCACATATAAATATATAAACATGCCATGAGAACCTCAGTGTTTTTAAATAACATAAACTGGTTCCAGTGCTCTGTAACCTGTTTTGCTTTCCAAAAGCAAATGCTGTTGAATCATTTCTGATGGTTTCTCTTTCATATGTAAGTTTAGTCATATCACTCATGAATTTAAGAATGTCAATAGCGAGGAATGAAAAGAAATTATTAAATCCACCTTGTTTACCTATTATTTACCTTGTAATCCAAGTGTTGCTGAGAGAAATTTTATCTCTTGCTGCCAACTCCTCCCTGTAGCACTTGTTGAGATTCCATGCTTCAATTCAAATGTTTCCCTCATACATTACCCTAGGCTGTCGTTGAACATGAACTATATGTTGTTCCATAATTTCCTTTCAGTTCATCACTTCCTGAATTTATTATCATCTGCCTTAGTTTTCCTTATAATAAAGCGTTACTTAACCTTCTGATTATTTTCATGAATTTAATGCAATGCTGGTATCAGATCTGATTGCTTTGGTGTTCTGTTTGCACTCATAGTGCAGAAAGCTCCTGCAGTTCAGGCCTTGTTTCTCATATTTAACAGAGAATCAAATAATCTTAGAGGTCTATAGCGTAGAAAAATGCCCATTGGCCCATTAAGTTGGTGCCAGTCAAAAATAAACACCTAACTATTCTAATTCTATTTTCTAGCATTTGGCCCATAGCCTTGTGTAGTTTGGCATCACAAGTGTACATTTAAATACTTCTTAAATGTTATGAGGGTTTTTTTCACCACCTTTATAGATAGTGAGTTCCAGATTCCTATGATCCTCTGGGTGAAAAACCTTTTCATCACATCCTCTTTAAACCTCCTGCCCTTTATCTTAAATCCATACCCCCTGGTCATTGGTCCCTGCACCAAGGCGATAGTTTCCTTCCTTTCTATGCCACCCATGCCCCACATACTTGTATATGTCTCAATATTGTCCCGCCCAGTCTCTGCTCCAAGGAAAACAACTCCAGCCTATCCAGTTCCTCTTCATAACCAGAACTTTCCAGCCCAGGTGACATCCTGATCAATCTCTGCACCCTCTCCACCACATCTCCCTCCTATGATATGGATTTCAAAACTGCAGACAGGATGTGGGAGAATAGTCCAATATTTTCCAGCCTGCAACTGTGTTGGATGCCAAGACTCTGAAAGGTCTCTCAAAACCCGCTGGGAAAGAATCCTTGAAGCAATTTTTATCGGAGACAATCTGTCAAAAGATTCCTATTTAAATTTCCCAAACACCAGGTAATATCATAAAAATAGAAAATGCTGACAAACTCAAAGGTTTGGCAGCATTTGTGGAGATTTTCTAGTTTTATTTCAGATCTCCAGCTTCCACAGTATTTTGCTTTTCTTACCAGGTAGTGTCAAAGAACAAAGAAAATTTACTGCCTATGAACAGGCCCTTTGGCCCTCCAAGCCTGAGCCGATCCAAATCCACTGTCTAAAGCTGTCACCCAATTCCTAAGCATCTGTATCCCTCTGCTGCCCACCTACTCATGCATCTATCCAGACACATCTTAAATGAATCTACTGTGCCTGCCTCTACTACCTCTGCTGGCAACATGTTCCAGGCACCTACCCACCCTCTGTGAAAGTACTTGCCGCGTGTATTCCCCCTTAAACCTTTCACCTCTCACCTTGAAAGCGTGACCTCTAGTTATTGAATCCTTCACCCTGGGAAAAAGCTTATCTCTATCTCCCCTGTCTATACTCTTCACAATTCTGTAGACCTCAATCAGGTCCTCCCCCAATCTCCTTTTTTCTAATGAAAATAATCATAACCTACTCAACCTCTCTTCCATACCAGGCAACATCCTCTCTGCACCCTCTCCAAAGCGTCCACATCCTTTTGGTAATGTGGCGACCAGAAATGTACACAGTATTCTAAATGTGGCCAAACCAATGTCTTGTACAATTTTAACATGACCTGTCAGCTCTTATACTCAAAACCCCGTCCGATGAAGGGAAGCATACCATATGCCTTCTTGACCACTCTATCCACCTGTGCAGCAATCCCAAGTCTCTCTGCTCATCAACTTTTCTCAAGACTCTTCCGTTTACTATATAACTCACTCTAGAATTAGACCTTCCAAAATGCATTATCTCACATTTGCCCCAATTGAACTCCATCTGCCACATCTCCATCCAACTCTCCAGTCTATCTATATTCTCCTGTATTCTTTGACAGTCCCCTATGCTTTCTGTTATTCCACCAATTTTTGTGTCATCTGCAAACTTGCTGATCATACCAGCAGTGCCTTCTTCCAGATCATTTATGTATATCACAAGCAACAGTGGCCCCACCACTGATCCCTGTAGAACACCACTTGTCACTTCCTTCAACTCCCTTCAACTACTACTCTCTGTCTCCTGTTGCTCAACCAGTTCTTTGTCAGATGGATGTAGCATGTTTCTGGGAATATGAGGGTCCTGGACTTTCAGCTCAAGATCACTTATTGGTACACAGACAGTTGACTGGATCCTCATGATTTCCACCAACCTTCTTCCACCAAATTCCTGTTCCATGGAAGTCTCCTTCACTTTGCCGTATCTTCCATATTACCTTCCACTTTTCAGCTTTGACCATTCACAGATCTTCTGACTGCAGCTTTTATTGGATTAATTTCTCTCATTATCATTTCATTTTGCCTTAATGCACCATCATTTTCAACATTTAGCATTTGCATGCTTGCCACTCAATCACTGACCTCTTTGTTATTCTTTTCCTGTACTCACTCTAATCTGTTTATCTGAAATGTCTCCTGGACTGACCAATGGTTATTGATGTTAACTCTGTTTCTCTCTCCCCAGATGCTGAAAGATCTGTTGAGTCTTGTTGAGTATTTCCCACAGTGTCTGCGGTACTTTATTTTTTGTGAATTACCTTTGTGTCAGATACTATACTGATGGATGATCCTCTGGTCAGAGGAAAATGTGCAGGCTGACCTCTGATTGTATCATGAAGAAATATGAATGGTTGGCTGACCAGGTTTGAGAAGCAATCCAATTGCTGGATGTTATACATTGTATTAAAGAAGGCATAGTGAAGTGACCAGGAGTCACTATTTATTGGTTTGTCCATAAACTGCATTTACATTTGATTTATGCAACATTTTCCTTTCCTAACAATGGTTTAATCACTGAACATGACAGAACTTGGATTTGGACTTATTTAATTCATTTTTATTAATATTTTAACAAATTAAAATTGGAGAATCGAATGCTATTTATATTTCAGTATTCAAGCTAGAACGGACATAGACCTGGAGATGAAAATTAGCTTTATAAAAATAATTTGCTTCATCACTTGCACTTTAAAGTGAAACTAATGCCCTTAAAACAAAACTCAATTTGTCTTTAATTGACTGCTAAAGAATCTCAGTTTAGAAAGATAGAAGATTTCTCCCTACAGAAAGTGGCTTTCAGTGGCTCCAGTGTTGCAAGAAATATATGTGTGCAAATAACTGGAGGACAGTGGCATGACTTTAATTCTCATCCTTGTACAACATGAGCTCATAGTAAATTGTCATCTCGTTTTTCAAATGGTATAGAGTAAAATGAGCAGCTGATTCTTCAGCTTTGAACTATTGGCAAAGACAGGTTTTAGCCCAGGTAACACCACGGAATGATAATAAATTGTAGACATGACGATGGAGGCTGCCTGGTGATATTACTAATGCTTTCATTTATGTAAGACGTTGTTGTCCTGCTAGGATTAAAGGTTTTTTTTCTCAGAATAAGACGTTGGTTCTTATTTTTGTGTGTAAAAGTGTACTTGCAAAAGGTGTAATTTAGCACACAATACATACTTTTCACTGTATCTCAGTACATGTGACAGTGATTAAGCAAATCAAAATCTTCCTGTTGTTTTCATTGCTATATCTGACCCGCATATATGACACCAGCTCACGATTAATATGCACATGGAATCATTGCCAATAGGACCTTCTACAGTTATGGAGAGAGTGAATAATTTTGAATGCATGTTAACTATGGTACTGACAGAAATGACAGGAATGTGTTTCTTAGAATACTTGTTTGCATTTGCTGATCATTCCCTGGATCAATGTCCCATGTGTGGCTGTGTTCTGATTGTTACTGAGCCACAATCAGGACAGGTTCACAAAAGAGTCTGTGTGTGTGTGTGTAAAACATCTTGACAATTCTCACTACTTCCTATCATCCCAAATGTTACAGACTAGGCCAGACCACTCAAAACATTCTTAAACAGGCAGCCCCAGACCATAACTTTGCAATTTGTTTCAATAACTGTACAGTGCAAATTACCCGAGTAAGATAGCTAGGTTGACTACTAGATTTTAAACTAGACAAAAATTTATTCACAAAATTACATAATGAGACACAAAGAACAGAATAAGGAGCCCCTACAGAACCCAACCTATCCAACTAGACTTACTTATGCTGTTCCGAATATACACAACAGTCCCAATAAGCAAATTCCCTTTAAAAAACAGTATAAGTAGAACACATGCTTACAGGTTGAAGTTAAAGGGCAGAAAGAGAGAGAGAGAGTTTCCACACTGCTCCCTGTTGAACTTCCCAGTTCAAGACTGAACTAAAACTACTCAGCCTAGCTAAAGAAATGACCACTCCCCTTTCATTATACAGGTCACTTCTAAAACATGACCACTTTGGCCTGAAGTCTCATCTGTGTACATATAAACAAAAGGCCTCTCAAAATCCTTTTCATCTCTGTACCACACCAGACTGTTTGGAGCCCAGCCCGGTTAATTACCAAGGAACAGCTTTTAGGAAAAAAAGAGTCCAGCTTTGTGACACAAAGATACCCTGCAACAGCATCAATACCACTTAGATCAACTTGAAATGTGACTCCAAGGGGAGGTGTTTGCTATCGTCCCATTATAAAGACTTTATAAAGCTCTGGTTAGGCCCCATTTGGAGTATTGTGTCCAGTTTTGGTCCCCACACCTCAGGAAGGACATACTGGCACTGGGGCGTGTCCAGCGGAGATTCACACGGATGATCCCTGGCATGAACATATGAGGAACGGCTGAGGATCCTGGGATTGTATTCATTGGAGTTTAGAAGATTAAGGGGAGATCTAATAGTAACTTACAAGGTAAGTTACTATTAGAAAGGGTGGACGCTAGGAAATTGTTTCCGTTAGGCGAGGAGACTAGGACCCGTGGGCACAACCTTAGAATTAGAGGGGGTAAATTCAGAACAGAAATGCAGAGACATTTCTTCCGCCAGAGAGTGGTGGGCCTGTGGAATTCATTGCCGCAGAGTGCAGTGGAGGCTGAGACACTAAATATCTTCAAGGCAGAGATTGATAAATTCTTGATGTCACAAGGAATTAAGGGCTACGGGGAGAGTGCAGGTAAGTGGAGTTGAAATGCCCATCAGCCATGATTGAATGGCGGAGTGGACTCGAGGGGCCGAATGGCCTTACCTCCACTCCTATGTCGTATGGTCTTTTAGATTTTGAAGTTAAGCATAATTGAGTAGGTATATAATCCATGACCTCTTCCTATTTGGTATCACTATTTTGGGTGTTAATATCACTCTTTTATTTTAATTTACTTTGTTTATTGCAGATGACCAAACAAAATTGATTGTAGTATGTTAAGAATTAAATAATTAATATAACCAGAATGTCATCTGTCCTTGGGAAAGGGTGTGAACCCTTAATATTAATAAAGCTCAAGATTTGATAGTCCACTCCAATTCTTCGTTAACCGTTTTCCATGAGAACAAAGGAGCAGCCTCTATATATTGGTATTCTTAAACTGATGATTGACCCATTTTTTGGTTTCTAACGTTTTAATCTTTAATTGAAGGTCCATCATCATCAAATGTTATAATTTATTCAACTATATTGCCTGAAGTCATAAATCCTAAATTAAATTTACTTTGAAAGCTGAAACATGTCTCTTTTTCTGAAATCATATTGACTAACTACGAGAGTTGCTTTGGGTAATAGAGTGAAATAAGTGATATTGGATCTGCTGCTAGGTAATTTTGTGACATTTAAGTCAATAAACAGGAAAAAAAACGCAGCAATATATGATGTGAGGCTGATTGATATATCATAGTTTGCTCTCTTATCCACAGCCAAAATTGTCATCTTGAATGAAAAAAATGTATACAATATGGAAGAGTTTGCTCATGGTGTAGAATGATGCAACATTTCAGATAACAATTTAAAAGTTTTAGTTAATATGTTAATTTGATATGTTGATTGTACCTACTTGCTGTGGAGGTATGTTGTAACATGTCCAAACTTGCTGATTTTAAAAAAATTTTAAACTTATAAAACATGAGAAGTGACATTATCATTTCAAACTAGGATTCAAGCAGATATTAGTACACAGATGTATAATTACAGAAAGTTTGGGAGAAGATTTGTAGCTCGGGTGCTCGTTGTTGTGGTTCTGTTCGCCGAGCTGGAAATTTTTGTTGTAAACGTTTCGTCCCCTGTCTAGGTGACATCCTCAGTGCTTGGGAGCCTCCTGTGAAGCGCTTCTGTGAACATCAACTAGCCACGAAACGACACGACCAGCTATCCTTAGTAGCCACACACGCAGAGGACAGGCCACTATAAATGCCGGAGGAAACACCACAGAAGCGCTTCACAGGAGGCTCCCAAGCACTGAGGATGTCACCTAGACAGGGAATGAAACGTTTGCAACAAAAATTTCCAGCTCGGCAAACAGAACCACAACAATAATTACAGAAAAACTCTAAGATTCTCATATGTACACACAATGAAACAGTGGTGATACAGGTTCATTCATTTTTCTCTGATGGAATAATAATCTGGATTGAGATGAATTCATTAATTATGTGGAAATCCATTGCCCGAAAGTTCAGAAATAAGTAAAGATAGAGCTCAGTACAATGGACGCCTCAGTCACATGCTGTTAAATAAATAGTATCACAATTACGCAGCCTTTCCTTGAAACCTGGGATGCTCTGCGACTACAGAAGATCTTTTTATTAATTGTAGGAGCCTCACTGAAGAGGGTTCAGGCTGATTCACAATAAACAACCTGCTCTGAAAACTCTGCTCACGTTTTGACAGCCAAGACAAATTCCCCACAGCTGCTGAGGCTATTCCTGGTATTCTAAAGCAATCAAAAACATTGCAAGTAAAACAGCACTCAACATTCTAAAAAAAAAAGTCAATTTGCACAGCTTCCCAATATTAATAGATATTAATATTAATGATAAAAGAAGTTCATGATCTGAGTCAAAATCACATCTTTCCCAAAAACAATTCAGTTCTTCCTACAACCATACACTGTGTACCAGGTTTTGTTAAAATCCATGCATTAGTTTTTGAGATATACATATAGTTTACAGACAAATTATTAATAAAATTGCCAAAATTCAGTGGCAAAGAAAATAAAGCTAGCATGCCAAACTTATTCATCCACCAAGCTTTTTCTACTGTTTCAATGAAGTGATAATTTTGAGACATATAAAGTACTTTGTTATTGTTTCAAGTGAAAGTGACTGAAGATGTCATACAGCCATAAAATTGCTAATGGAGCAAAATGTAGATCCCATCTACAGTGTATACATGGGGTGAATATTTTTAGAAAAGAGAGTATTGTAGGTTACACATTCTGCACATGAGTGGTGAAGTCCAATATTGGGTTATGACCCTCATTACAGTGAAGAAGCAGTGGCACATAGAGCCAGCATGAGTAGATAAACAATCGCCTCAAAGAAACCAAATTTTGGGAACACCAAAGCTATTTAAAATAAACTGGAAATATGAAAGGACACTATACTTGATAGATTCTTGTATTAAGGTCTAAACCAAGCCAACTCACAAAAATGGACATGGTTTGTTGATCCTTATCTTACTGTTTGTATCAGAATTCACACATTTGGGTGGAATCTTTTTGAAGCATCAGAGGTGTGGCCTGTAGCTGGAGAATTGCTGAGAGAACCATTCTGCCTCTTTTTTAGGAAACCCGGCTAAACCCCAAACCAATCAGGCAAGCTAAGGTCAGCAGCAGGCCTTTCACCATAATCAAAATCCCAGGGGCAGAGGACCCACCAATTGAGGGTTGTCAGCTAATCAGAGGTTGGCAGTGTTGGACCTCATCAGTGCCACTAGGAAGATGATTTTTGTTTTTAATTCATTCATGAGCTGTGGGCATCACTGGCTGGGCCAGTGTTTATTGCCCATTCCTAGTTGCCCTTGAGAAATTGGTGGTGAGCCTCCTTCTTGAATTGCTGCAGTCCACATGCTGTGAGTGGACAATAGAGGGAAATCCAGGATTTTGACCCAGCGACAATGAAGGAATGGTGAAATATTTCCAAGTCAGGATGGTGGGTGGTTTGGAGAGGAACTTAGTGGTGTTGGTAATACCTTGTATCTATTGTCCTTGTCCTTATAGATGGTCATAGGTTTGGAAGATTTTGTCTGAGGATCTTTAGTAAATTTCTTCAATGCACCTTGTAAATAGTACACACTGATTAGATTGTCTTTTACTGGTGACAGTCATAGCCTGGAATTTGTGTGGTATGAATGTTACTTACCACTTGTCAGCCGAAGCCTGGATATTGTCCAGGTCTTGTTGCATTTGAACTCTTCAGCTTGCTTAAGGATCAGCCATGATCAAGGAATAAATCAGATCATAATCAGAAATGATGTTGGAAGAGATTTCACCAAGCGGGGCATGCAATAGGGAGAGGAGCCAGTAGCAATGGAAAGGAGTTTCCTGTCATTAGGCCCAATGTTGAGTCTCTTGATCAGGGACTGCCAATTTTATAGATAGGCCTAAAATTCCTGCTGGAAATGATCTTTACCTAATCGAATTGAGATTTCTTTTATATTCACTTATTTTATATTCATACAGAAGACTCTAAAGAAATTTTGGTCTCTGTGGAAGCTGAATTAGATCCCATCCTGTAGAACATACAGCCAATGATGCTGCTCCAAAAACATGACAATTTTAGTCAATCTTTGTTCAACTAGCAAGTGAGAGTACCCTTCTTCATCCCATAAAACGTGTCTTACTACCGATATCTGTGGCACTCCTCCTTTGCATTGCCTGATACAATTCCTTGCCCCTCAAATCACCACCTTTTTAAGATCTTCCTTATCGTTGGGTTCCATTAAAGATCCATTGGACACCCCTCCGTTGTAACATTAGGTAAGCAGTGTAGCTGGTCTGATGTTGCCTGTCCTGTGTATACATGAAATTAAAATTGGCCCCCATTGTTTAACTTACAGTCTATACCACTTTAGTGTAGACTGCTATCATAGAAGTGTGCCAAATGTAATTAGCAG
The DNA here is from genome assembly GCF_004010195.1 of Chiloscyllium plagiosum. NCBI lineage: Eukaryota > Metazoa > Chordata > Chondrichthyes > Orectolobiformes > Hemiscylliidae > Chiloscyllium > Chiloscyllium plagiosum. Next base: position 35,263,693 of record NC_057720.1, on the reverse strand, counting down.
GGCGACAGTATAAAACCACTAATTATACATGTCATCAAACTTCAGACACATTTTTTCTTTTCCACCTACACAGCATAAACATTGTTACAACTTGAATACGCCTGACAGATTTAGCCAAAATGCACTGAAGGACACTGTTACATTTCGCAATTGAATCAAACCCGGCGTTAACAACTTTTGCTGTTTCCTTTTCTTTGTCATTGTTTTAGTGAAGAAAAGACTAAGGCTATGAAGTTCTAAATCAATACATCTCATTCCCTTGCAGTAACATTGTAACCCAGATTTTATGGTCAAGGATTTATACCCAACTTTGCTTAAGTTGAAGATGGTTTAGTGTTCACATGCTGTGTAGTGCGCTAAGGACTGAAATGTATACTGTCTTGTTTACTGAATTAGACGACAGTATTAATTGCTCTTAGATCAAATATGATATGAGAAGATATTAAGTAATCCTGGAATTGCCTCTCAATCACACCCTTATTTCTCAGCTCTGCTGGTAATAGTTTCATTCACATTCATTCATAATATAATTTAATAATATTTTGTTGCGATATCAGCTACTTCTTAATATCTGAGAGACAGCTGTGGTCTCCTTCCGAAATACCAATACTTAGGCCTGTGGAAATACCACTTACTTTCACAATTCACATATTACACACTTCAGAAAGGTATTTTGACAGAGTTGTGTGTTGAGACCAAGACGTTTGGAACGAAGAATGTGCTAAATTTCTTCTTCCTAACTGGTTAGATTACTCTGCCGTTTCTTTTCCTCCTTTTATAATTTTTTATAAGTATTACCCCTTAACCAGAGAGAAAAATAAAATCCATAATTGTCACAATTGAATAATGTTGATGCAGTCATTAAAACAAAAGCTCAGGATATAACTATTGTGACACTTCCCAACTAGACACCGATGATAAAGAAACTTTTCGATGATGGTGTAGTTAAAATAAATTATAGCATTGGCATATGTTCCCAAAATAATATGGCAGAGCAACCATCTGCTCAAACCTGCAATTTTATTCACACTAGAAAACCACATAACGAGTTTTAGTTCAATGGTAACATACTTGCCTCTGAATCAGAATGTTATAGGTCCCAACCCCAGTCCATAAAGCCAACAAAGCAGAGACAAGAGACTAAAAAAAAAGAACGGGCACGGACTTAACATCTTAGAAATCTATCCCAGATGCAAACTGACCCATGCCTTTTAATGAAGTTGGATGGATAACTAACCTGATCAAAGGAAACTGATTGGATGTTTAAATGTGATGATAGTGCTGCCTTTCAGCTTATGAATTTTAACTGTTGCAAACTGGGTTTCCCGAGCATCGGGGACACATTAGCTTCTTCTGTGTGAGAACTTGGTGGATGGTTTAATCAATGACAGGATCTGACTGTCATTAGCAGGACCAGCATTTTACACTCCATCCCTAATTGCCTGATATTAGGTGTTGGTAAATCACCATCGTAGTTCAACCAAGTAGTTTATCAGATCATTTCAGAGAGTAGTTAACATCACTGTGGGACATAGAATCATGCATTTGGAAAGTGATGACATGATCAGTCCAAGTCAGTAAGGATTCACGAAAGGAAAATCATGCTTGACAAATCTTAGGGAATACTTTGAAGTTGTGACCAATAGAGTGGACAAGGATGAATCAATAGATGTTGTATATCTGGACTTTCAAAAGGCTTTTGACAAGGTTCCACACAAGAGAATAGAAAACAAAATTAGAGCTCATCGTATCGGTGGTAATGAATTGATGTAGATAGAGAACTGGTTGCCAGACAGGAAGCAGACAGCTGGAATAAACAGCTCCTTTTCAGAGTGGCAGGCAGTGATGAGTTGGGTACTAAAGGATTCACTGCTGGGACCCCACTGTTCACAATATACATTACCAATTTGGATGAAGAAATTCAATTCAATTCCTACAAATATGCAGATGACACTAAACTGGATGGCAGTGTGTGCTGTGAGGAGGATGCTAAGAAGCTGCAGGGTGACTTGAACAGTCTGGCTGAGTGGGCAAATACTTGGCAAATGCAATATAATGTGAATAAATGTGAGGTTATCCACTTTGGTCACAAAAACTGGAAGGCTGATTATTATCTGAATGGTGTCAGTTTAGGAAAAGGCAAGGTACAGTGAGACCTGGGTGTCAAGGTGGAACAGTTGCTGAAGATTGGCATGTAGGTGCAGCAGGTGGTGAGGAAAGTTAATGGCATGCTGGCCTTCATAGTGAGATGATTTGAGTAAAGAAGTATGGATGTCTTGCTGTAGTTATATAGGGCCTTGGTGAGGTCATTTCTTGAGTATTGTGTGCAGTTTTGAACTCCTAGTCAGAGGAAGGACATTCTTGCTACTGAGGGAGTCCAGCAAAGGTTCAATAAGACTGATTTCTGGGATGGCAGGACTGACATATGAAGAAAGACTGTATCAACTGGACTTGTACTCACTGAAATTTAGAACAATGAGGGGTGATCTCATAGAAACATATAAAATCCTGATGAGACTGGACAGAACTAGGGGTCATAGTCTAAACAATGAGGGATAATCCATTCAGGATTGAGATAAAGAACTTATTCCCTCCGAGAGTTGTGAACCTTTGCAATTCTCTCCCACAGAAAACTGTTGGGGGGAGTTTGTGAGATATATTCAAGAGGGAGTTGCACATGGCTCATGTGGCTAAAGGGATCAAGGAGTATGGGGACAGGGCAGGAATGGGTTACTGAGATTGCATGTCAGCTTTGATAACATTGAATGGTGGTACAGGCTCAAAGGGCCGAATGGCCTACTCCTGCATTTTCTTTTTATTTCTATGTTACTATATGCAGACCAGACTGGGAAGAGATTGTAGATTTCCTTCTTTAAGAAAGATTAATGAATTAGAATGATATTTATATTAATTAGACAGTTATCAGGTCACCTATAAGTAAAGTTTAAACTATCTGGTGGGTCAAGGAAATCTTTAATTCCAGGCTGGTAAAGTGAGAAGTTAAAGAAGTGCTTACAACTAAAATCAAGTGTTGTCTCCATAGCAACTGGCGACCACAAATGGCAAGGTTGCAGAAATGATTGTATAAGTCCAGGAAAAAAATACAAATCCAAGGTCATATTAGATTACCTACAGTGTGGAAACAGGCTCTTCGGCCCAACAAGTCCACACCGACCCTCCGAGCAATTTAGCATGGCCAATTCACCTAATCTGCACATCTTTGGACTGTGGGAGGAAATCCACGCAGACATGGGGAGAATGTGCAAACTCTCCCCTAAGGCTGGAATCAAACGTGGGTCTCTGGTGCTGTAAGGCAGCAGTGCTAACCACAATAACAAAGGATGGTTTCGATCCAATAACCTCTGGGTTATAGGCCTAGCACGCTCTTGCTGCGCCACTCGACTCTGACTTGTGGGGACATAGTGAAGTAGAAATAATGATAACATTAGGAACATTAAAACCTTAAGCAGACCTTGTCTACTGAAGATGGAAAATTTTGGAGAATTTACTTTGGACACATAGAAGGTGGGCAATCTCAAAAGAGTTGCAGTAAGGGTAACAATCGTTGGAGAAGAGGGAATCATTCAGTGAGGCTCTGATTAAACAGGAATAACTTATTAAAACACTGGAAGTGAGAGTTGTTCAGCAAAGCTATTAAAGAACTACTCTAATTTAGCCTTGTGAGTATAAGAATCATCTATTTGAGGTGATACATGTGGAAAAACCAACCAGTACAGCAGCAAAGAGCAACAGCACTGCTATTGCTGCAAAATATAAAATCACATCAGGAAAACATGGTATCAGAATTAATATTGCCAGGGAGACATAAATTTAGAGACGGGGCAAATAAAACACAGAATTAGACATCGTACAGGAAACAATATCTGAGATACAAAATAACTTGTGAATTAAATATTAAATCTGAATTTACAATTAAATAAATTGGGAATATTGCTGATAAAGCTATGGCTTTTAAGGGGTAAAAGAAGATGCTTTTGAAGAGATACTGAAAGCTTTTGATAATTAGTTAAATCTCAGAACTAATACAATTCCTGAAAGTGTAAGGTTTAATAGAAGAGTATAGTATCCAGGATAATCAATTTGATATGATTAATGGTCTCTTCAGATTCATGGGGAAGTGCAACCATGGTGACTTGAATTATGAATTCATAAGAGACAGAATTATGGTAGGCATTTGTGTCAGATTTGTTACTGTCCAAAGAAGACCTCGCTCTCAAGAAAGCCATTCAGATGGTGATTGAAGCAGAAGAGTTGGTTAAGTAAGCACTGTCCACAGCTGACAGTAGTGAAATTATATGCTCCAGGAGACTTGCACCTAAGATTAAAGGCATGTTTCAACAACTCTTCAATACAGGAGATGTCAAATAGTAGAAAACCTATACATAGTTCAAAATCAAGAATAATCACTCTTGAGTATGAGGGCATATCTTGACTTCAAAGTTCTTCAAATGGCCGAAGGAATTAAACAATATAAATGTAAAAAATAACAGCCACTCAAGGAGCAACTTGTCAAATAGGCAGATACAATTACAACATTTGGATAGGTACACGGATAGGAAACGTTTAGAGGGATATGGGCATTCTGCAGTTTGGGAAACCTAGTTGGCATGGACAAATTGGGCTGAGGGGTCTGTTTCTATGCTGTATGATTCTATAAATAAAACCCAGATAAGGAACAACCAGTCAAAGGACATCCAGTGGAATATTTCAATACTGGAATATTGAATGGGAAGTATGGAACATTGTTTAACCAACAGAAAACAGAGTAGGAATAAAAGGATCACTTTTGCATTTACACATGTTACAAGTCAGATACTACAAGGATGAGCACTTTGGCCCTGACTGTTTACTATACTATATCGCAGCAAATGTTTCATTAGCCTGCACCTATGGGACCAGGCGTATACTGATTGAGTGAATATTCTGGAAAATCAAGAGGTCCACATAATCAGTGTAAAAGCACACAGTAAGTAATAGAAATGCAATGCTGGGAGTATATACATCATTGCCATACTTTTTACAACATAAATCACTTGAATAGTACGTTTTTTGTAAGGCAAAGTTGTATTACTGGCCACGAGCCTTCTCACTCGCTCACTCAACTCACTACTCACAGAGATCACAATAATATACGACACTTCCAGTATTTCAGGTATTTAATTTTTGTTGGTATTAAGGGTGCCAGCTCATAAAGTGCCAGTTCACTGAATTTCCAACTGCATGGATAACATAGAGCTGGGATGGGGAGTGGTGGATGTCGATGGGCTGAATGAGGGAGATATGTATGTTGAGTGGAAGAAGCAAAGTGGCTTCTGCACGATTTGGGCAAGAACATGGAATATGATGTATAATGTATGGTTATCCATTTTGGTAGGAGGGTCAGATATCACAGGTATTTTTTAATAAGGGCCCACTATAGTTGCAAGATGAAACTTCAACACAGTGGGTTGGGGTTATGGTGGTTCAGCGCAGTGGGTAAAAGACTCTCTATGTTGATAGGCCACTATGAAGAGGAAAATCCAACCTATAAGCTTATAAGAAGGTGTCAAGAAAATGTGCTTATATCCAATATTAAATTGTACTTTCATCAACTGTTTTCATACATTGAACTTTCTGCATGCACAAGAAACTGAACTAGTTTTAACTGAAACCTAAGATGGCCAAACCCAATTTGCATCCTTATGTGAACACAATATCTTCTGTACTGGGACAGATCTCTGCACATACAATGATCCAGTGAAAGTTTGAACTGATTCCTTCTTATCTCATCAAGATTGACGTAGTATCAGTCAAGGAGTTAAAGTTAACCCCCGGCTAAGAAGAGCTGATTAACCTTTTTTTGATTGTACAGTCAGGATGGCCAGGGACCATGTGATGCAACAATTTTTTGAATATTTGAATTTGGATTTGGGCAGTGACAATAGAGGCTGCTGGAGGGGAGCCCTTCTCTATCAGTTTGAGGCTTGTCAAGAAAGCCTTGAGCTCTGTATGTGGCTTGAAAACTGACCAGAAAACCTTCTTGCTGCAAACAGGATTTTGAAGGAAGAAGTCAAACCAACTGTAGGGATTCCAGAAGATGGACGTCCACTAGCCATATAAAAGATGACTTTTTTATTTTTACTTGATCAAGTTTAAACATTAGACACTCAGAACAGTTATATTTTCTGTATGCTTCGGGACTGAATGTGTACATGTTTATGTACATTTGGAATTAAGATGTGTTTTACATCTTTTAACATTTTTAATATTTTTACTTGAGTGGGTTTTAGCAACAAAATTAACTCCATGCATGTTTAGCTCAAGAATACCTGTTTGGTTTGTTTCTTACAATTTTGCACAGCCCTGCCTATATTGACATGGCAGTCCAGCATCCTTTCTTAAAAAAATTTAATAATTTGTTGTGGTCAAATATAGAGTACGATAAAATGCAAAACCAATGTACTCCAACTCACTAGAGGTTGTAAAAGTGTTATGTTGACTAATAATTCCAAAAATGAGTTCTGGAGAAAATTCTTTACCCAAGGCTAGTCAAAATGTGGACCTCATTCCAACAAAGAGCAGCTGAGGCAAATTGCATCAGTGCCTTTAAGGCTTGGTTAGATAATCTCATACTAGGGAGAAAGGAATGTAAATGCTGATTAGCTTAGATAAAATGGACTGTGGGAGCAGGTTGGCATTGATCATAAATACCAGAATAGTGTAGTTGGGCAAAGTGGCTTGTTTTTCTCCCCATTATTGTAAGTTTAATGACTACGATAGTGTAGTCATTAAACCATCTCCTGCACTGTAATGGAAGTCTGAAGATCAAGGGTATGATACTCGCTGCCACAAGCATCTTGTATGGCTTGCTTCTGATCTCAACCAACCTATACCTCCTATTTCTCCACTGAAAGAACATGCAGTAAGTTTATATTCTTCTCTTTGATCTATTTACTATCCTCTTTGTCCTGGTTGACAGCATAAAATGTACCCTGTTGCTGTATCTGGCCTTTTCCTCTTTCTGAACAATTGTCTTCCCTTCACCACCCGTCTACATGTTGTACTTGCTTCCTGTCTCTCCATATGTGTGCAGGCTGGAATTTCACTGTTTGCATATCACTCTTTAATTAAATGACCTGATCTCACAATTTGCAATACTGTTAGTACTATAAGATGTGGATAAGTTGAATACTTACTCAAAGGAAATTCTGTGCCATATATCTAATGGTGTTTAATCAATACAATTCTAATTGCCAGTTCAGCTTTCTGTTTTTATATGGGTGCAACATTGTCTAGTTTCTCAATGTGGTACTCAATACATTGTTTTGCTGCTACATTGTTATTATCATTTTTGGGCTCTTTATATTTGTCCATATTCCAGGAAAAAATAAGACAAATTCTGGATGCCCTTTTATAGTTATGATTAATGTCTATTGTGGTGCATGCCAGAAAATTGAAAAATTGCATGTAGGATGGCCATGAATCAAATTAGCTTTTTGAAAGAGCTGATTTTGCTTTCTCACAGAGTATCCTTATCCAACAAATTCATAATGTATATGTCAAAAATGTCATGTCTAAGTAACATTCACATAGCTAAGATGCAATGGGTGTTTCAAAAAGCAATCAACAACAGAGTATACAATTGAATAGTGTCTTCACTTCTAAGGGTAGCTGCTGAGGGTCTTAACTCTGAGGAATTTTTAAAATTCATTTTGAGGAAAATGGGTGCTGTGGCTGGTCAGCATTTATTTTCCATTCCTAGTTGCCCTTGAGATGGTGGGGGTGAGCTGTCTTCTTGAACCGCTGCAGTCCACCTACTGTGAGGTGACTCACAATGCCATTAGGGAGGAATATCCAGGACTTTGACCTAGTGACAATGAAGGAACATCAATATATTTCCAAATCTGGATGCTGAATAGCTTGGGTGGGAAATTGAAGATAGTGGTGATCCCATATATCTGCTGCCTTTGTCCTTCTAGATGGAAGTGGTCATGGATTTGGAAGGTATTACCTAGAGATCATTGATGAATTGTTGCAGTACATTTTGTAGATAGTACAGACTGCTTCTACTGTGTGATGGTGGTGGAAGGAGTGTATCCTTGTGGATATGGTGCCAATTAATCAAGCAGGCTGAATTGTCCTGGATGGTGTCAAGCTTCCTGAGTGTTGTTGGGACTGCACTCATCTGGGCAAGTGGGAAGCATTCCATCTCACCCATGACTTCCACCTTGTAGGTGATGGACAGCCTTTGGGCAGTCAGGGGAATGAATTATTTGCTGCAGATTCTGACCTGCAAATAATTTCTGGAATAGGAGGACTGCTGTACAAGGGTAGGTTGAGTCAGATTCACTGGAGATTAGAAGAGTGAGGCGGGACCTCATAGAAACCTGTACAATTTCAGTAGGACTAGGTGTTTAGATGCAGGAGGGATATTCTGATTGGTGGGGGAATCTAGAACCAAGATTAGTGATAAGGACTTAGCTTTTTAGGACTCAGCTGAGGAGAAATTTCATCACCAACAGTGTGGTGAGTCTGTGAAATTCACTGCCACAGTAAGTGGTTGAGGCCAAAATGTTACATTTCTAAAGAAGGTCAGAGATATAGCTCTTGTGGCTAAAGGGATGAAGGGATATAGGATGCAACGGAATTAGAGTATTGATCTCAATGATCAGTCATGATGATACTGTAAGGTAAAGCAGGCTCAAGGGTTTGAATGGCCTACTCCTGCTCTATCTTCTATGTTTCTAAGTATTGGAAAAAGGCCACAAAAGATACTGAAAGGAAATGATGTAAGGAACTGAAGTATCAAATTTTTTATTTAATGTGACAAAATCTACATAGTGGTAATGCCACTGCACTATTAAGCCAGAACCTCACTGTAAAGTAAAAAACCGAAAGAACTGCAGATGCTGTAAATCAGAAACAAAAACAGCAGTTGTTGGAAAAGCTCAGCAGGTCTGACAGCATCTGTGAAGAGAAATCAAGAGTTAACATTTTGGATCCGGTGACTCTTCCTCAGAACTGAGGTGCTGCCAGACCTGCTGAACTTTTCCAGCAATTTCTGTTTATGTTCCTCATTCTAAAATTCTGGGGATGTGAATTTCACCATGTCATGACGAAATTTGAATTCAGTTAAAAAGGGGAATAAAAAGCTTGCTCAGTGGCAACCAATGTCAAACGTTGTAAGTCTGTCAAATGCATTAATGTTCTTTAAGGAAAGCAATCTTACATGTAAGTCCAGAACCACGGTAACGTAGTTGACTCTTGACTGCTTCTAGGCAATTCACTGGCCTCATATCAAGGACAAAGTTTTAAAAATGAAAACCAGCTTTGATTGCTTAAAGACAAATTATGTTTCACTGACTTGATTGAATTATTTGATAAGATAACATATAAGGTTAAAAATGCTTATCTTGATTCTCAGTGTATCATTTACATGCACTTTCAAAAGACATTTGGTAATGTCATGTAGATTGTGGCAGATAAGTTACCTTGACATCTAAGATTACAATAGCCCTAATAATCATGTTTCTGCCACAAAATGCTGTATTAGCCATTGATGCCCACATTTGATAAATTAATAAAATAAACCTTGGCGTGGCACGGTGGCTCAGCAGTGAGCACTGCTGTCTCACAATACCAGGGCCCAGGTTCGATTCCAGCCTCAGCTGACTGTCTATATGGCGTTTGTACATTCGCCCATTGTCTGCGTGGGTTTCCTCCGAGTGCTCCAGGTTCCTCCCACAGTCCAAAGATTTGCAGGTCAGGTGAATTGGCCAGGCTAAATTGCCCATAGTGTTAAGTGCATTAGTCAGAGGGAAATGGGTTTGGATGGGTTACTTTTCGCAGGGTCAGTGTGGACTTGTTGGGCCGAAGGCCTGTTTCCACACTGTAGGGAATCTAATTTAATCAAAACTTATAATACATAAAAACTGTACAAGCGGCAACTACAAGAATTGCAAATATGAGAGTTGCAACAACAATAAATCAAAATCAATGCAATAAAAGTTACAATTTTTTAAGAAATACAGACTATGAAAATTACTTGAACCATAAAAAGCATCTGAACCCTGATCCCTGTCAATTATTAAATAGTTTCCAATACATGACTAAAACCAACTTGCTTCATGGTGGGTGACCATCTTGCTCTTGCACGGCAGCTCTTAATGGGGGTGCTGTTCTCCAACATACTCATTACTGGCACTCCATCATTCTTGTACTGGCATAGAAAGGCTGTTTTATTTGGTCAACTCACAAGACATTTCATCTCTAAAGCAAATCAAGAGTATTTTGGAGCACTTTGCTGAGTGGCTACATTTTATGATGAATAAGGCAATTATGGAAAAATATGTAGAATGATGAGATTAGTTGTGCTTAAAATGCAAGATTTTATTACAAGAATACTGTATAATGACTTACATTCAATTTTCTATAAATATCCTTCAATTTGATGCCTGCTTCTCTTGATGTTTTTAGCTAGCACTGATTGAAATCTCTTAGTCTTGAGTCCCAGAACTGAATCTGTTAATGTTGTCACCCAGGTATGGGTATTCCTTGCGAATTCTCCCCATTCAATATTTGTCCATGCTTTTAAATAGTTGTGTACTGGTAGATGTGTACTCACATTTAACAGCTTGTACAGCTCCCTGGGGTAAAGGCCTCTTCTCTTCCCTTTGCTGTTGGTGCAGCAGTCTCACCTCGGTTGAATTACTTGGCCAGAGGTCTCCTGAGAGGACAATGTGCAGCAGGCACCTCAATGCAAGTCATCACTTTCCATGGACAGGGTGCAGCCAATTGCCAGGAGTTATGAAAATGTTAGCCCATGATGGAAGTTCAACTTTCTCTGCCTATGTTTCTGAAAGGTTGAAAAAATATTTCTGCAGTTGACATTGCAAATGATCTGAGAAGTGTGCAGCTGCATTAAGATAATTCCGTGCATATGTCAACAACAGAAACCAGACTATGTCTTCTTATTTGTTCCATGAATTCTACTTTTCCAAACCTGTCCACACTCTCATTTTGCATGAGTGGCCTCTATATGCAGGTTTCTTGTTGCACGTGGGGGATGCTACACTATACCACAGCACATGATGCTTTTGTTCTTCAGGATAACTGTCCTGCTGGGCACTCATGTCCAGAACACAATTATTCACCAAATACATGTTACTTTCTTTAACTGTCTTGAGAAAGGTCAGGGCTGCAGAAACCAAATGAGTTCAGCATGAAGAAAGACCTCATCCAATTAACAAAGTGAATTTTTTCCATTCAACCTTGGTCTATAGATGGCCTTGAAGGCTTCAGAAATCATTTGTGCGTCTTGCATGTGGTTGGATTTCTCGGGACTCCACTTTTCACTGCTTGCTTTTTATGTTCTGGATTTGTCATTGGGAGTCAACCTTGCAATGTTTTCTTATCGATTTGCAGTCTTGAAATGTTTTGCCAGGCAATGAAGGCTGCTCATTTTGATTTCTCAAGATTACGATTCCTGTATTATTTTTCTCAACTCTCAAAAGACCAGTGTTCCAGGGGAGGTCAAAGAAAATGCTTCAAAGACACTCAGAAACATTCCTTAAATAATGGAAGCATTGACACTATTGACTAGGAGGAATGTGTTACCATACATCCAAAGTTGTCTATCAAGCTACATCATGCTTTCAGTTCAAATACATTAACAAAAAGGGAGAACAGTGGCAGAGAAGGAAAGAAGATTAAGCAAATCCTGAACTCCAGATCCCACACTCTTTCTGGATGCCCTGCAACATGTGCCCAAAGATTTGTAGGTTGAAAATTGGCCTGTTCAGCTGCCATGAAGAACTGAACAGAATTCCACAATCCTGAGTCGACACTATCATTGAGTCAAGGGACAGCTGATGACCATGATTCCTGCAGAAGTCTAAAGAACCTGGCCAGTTTCTGAGGTGGTTTATAACTGATTACTGATCGATATTTAATCTATACCCTGTCTGATTAGAGAATTGGAATTGCATTGCCTCGATGTAATGGAGAACTAAAATCTAACTCTTCAATCTTGTCAGCTCTCACATAACTAAATACGAAAAGTTGTACAAAGTTGAACATAAAAAATAAATTAAGAAATGGAGTAGATGGATTATGAAGCAGTAGATGTGGTTCATCACACAACACAGCTCTGGTAGTGTCCTGTTTAATTTCATGGATATAAATTCAAGAAGCTGTTAGCACTGCCACTGCGAGCAGAATGGATTTATTGCTTGCCTGAACTTTAATAATTTGACAGGCTGGGCAGTATTTTCAACAAGATTACCTGTCATGACAGATATCTGAACTAGATCATTATTGTGGCCATGAAGTAGCTTTTCTGTTAATTGGCAAATTCCTGTTTAGAATTCCTTTTAGAAACTCAGTACTTACAGTTGACTGGATCTACTGCTTCTTATGTACGCACAATTGAAAGAGCATTGTTAATCTGCAGTGTTTGACAGTTTGGGGATTGTTTTGGAAGATGCTGCTAAGAAAAATGTCTTGCTAACTTTTTTTTTTCATTTTTGAGTACAGAAGAAAGATTGGTGATGAAGTGCTATAAAATCATGTTTATTTTTAATTGCAATTGTTAGAGAAGGCTGATGAAATTTGAATTGCTTGGTGTATTGGCAGACATGACAAAATAACCTGCAATCAATGTATGGAGAAATCTGGCACCAAACTTAAGTAATGCATTCCAGATCTGAACAACTTGTTGTTTGAAAAATTTTCTTCTCAGTTTTGCTATTTGTGCCAATTATTTTACATCTTCACCGTCTTCTTATTGATTCTTTCATGAGTGAAATAAGTTTTTCCTTATCTACTCTGTTCAGACTCTTCATGGTTTTTAATACTTCAAATCTCCTCACAGCTTTCGTTTCTCCATGGAAAATAGTTTTAAATTTTATAATAGAACATAGAACATAGAAGAATACAGCGCAGTACAGGCCCTTTGGCCCTCGATGTTGCGCCGATCCAAGCCCACCTAACCTATACTAACCCACTATCCTCCATATACCTATCCAATGCCCGCTTAAATGCCCATAAAGAGGGAGAGTCCACCACTGCTACTGTGACTGGGATGATGGAAAATAGTTTTAAATTTTATAATAGAACATAGAACATAGAAGAATACAGCGCAGTACAGGCCCTTTGGCCCTCGATGTTGCGCCGATCCAAGCCCACCTAACCTATACTAACCCACTATCCAAAGACTGAGGCACTTGGGACTTTTTTCGCTAGAGAAAAGAAGGTTTAGGGGTGACTTGATTGAGGTGTACAAGATGATTAGGGGGTTTGATAGGGTTGACAGTGTGAACCTTTTCCCGCGTATGGAGTCGGGAAAAGGTTCATACTGTCTACCCTATCTAACCCCCTAATCATCTTGTACACCTCAATCAAGTCACCCGTAAACCTTCTTTTCTCTAGTGAAAACAGCCCCAAGTGCCTCAGTCTTTCCTCATACGATTTTCCTTCCATACCAGGCAACATCCTGGTAAACCTCCTCTGCACCCGTTCCAGTGCCTCCACATCTTTCCTATAGTATGGCGACCAAAACTGCACACAATATTCCAGATGCTGCCGTACCAGAGTCTTATACAACTGCATCATGACCTCAGGAGTCCGGAACTCAATTCCTCTACCAATAAAAGCCAGTACGCCATATGCCTTCCTCACCGCACTATTTACCTGGGTGGCAACTTTCAGAGATCTGTGTACATGGACACCAAGATCCCTCTGCTCATCCACACTACCAAGTATCCGACAATTAGCCCAGTACCCATTCTTTTTGTTATTCTTCCCAAAGTGAATCACCTCGCACTTAGCTACATTGAATTCCATCTGCCACCTTTCTGCCCAGCTCTGCAGCTTCTCTTTATCCTGCTGTAACCTGCCACATGCTTCCTCACTGTCAACAACTCCTCCGACTTTTGTGTCATCCGCAAACTTGCTCACCCAACCTTCTAGCCCCTCTTCCAGGTCATTTATAAAAATGACAAACAGCAATGGTCCCAAAACAGATCCTTGCGGAACACCGCTAGTGACGGCACTCCATGAAGAAACTTTGCCATCAACTACTACCCTCTGTCTTCTTCCATCCAGCCAATTCCTAATCCAAACCTCCAACTCACCCTCAATGCCATATCTCCGTATTTTCTGCAGTAGCCTACCATGGGGAACCTTGTCAAACGCCTTACTAAAATCCATATATACCACATCTACCGCTTTCCCCTCATCAACCTCCTTCGTCACCTTTTCAAAGAATTCAATAAGGTTTGTGGGGCACGACCTGCCCTTCACAAAACCATGTTGACTATCCTTGATCACATTATTCCTATCCAGATGTGCATAAATCCTATCCCTTACAATTCTCTCTAAGACTTTGCCCACAACGGAAGTGAGACTCACCGGCCTATAGTTACTAGGGCTATCCCTACTCCCCTTTTTGAACAAGGGGACCACATTTGCTATCCTCCAGTCTTCTGGGACTACTCCTGTAGACAAAGAGGACATAAAAATCAAGGCCAATGGCTCTGCAATCTCCTCCCTTGCTTCCCAGAGAATCCTAGGATAAATGCCATCAGGCCCAGGGGACTTATCTATTTTCACCTTTTCCAGGATTTCCAATACCTCTTCTCTACATACCTCAAAGCCATCCATTCTACTTATTTGTGCCTCAGTATTCTCATCGACAACAATGCCCTGTTCCTGAGTGAATACTGAAGAAAAGTATTCATTCAGTGTCTCCCCAATCTCTTCCGCCTCCACACGCAACTTCCCCCTACTATCCTTGACTGGACCTATTCCTACCCTAGTCATTCTTTTATTCCTAACATACCTATAGAAAGCCTTAGGGTTTTCCCTAATCCTACCGACTAGGGACCTTTCATGTCCCCTCCTTGCTGCTTTTAGCTCTCTCTTCAGGTCCTTCCTGGCTACCCTATAACTCTCAATCGCCCCAATTGAACCTTCACGTCTCATCTTGAGATAGGCTGCCCTCTTCCATTTAACAAGGGATTCCAATTCCTTATTAAACCACGGCTCCCTCGCATGACCCTTTCCTCCCTGCCTGACAGGTACATAATTATCAAGGACACTCAATAGTTGCCCCTTGAACAAGTTCCACATATCATTTACACTCTTGCCTTGGAGTCTACTTTTCCAAGCCACACATCCTAAGTCATGCCTCACCGCCTCATAATTTCCCTTACCCCAGCTATAACTCTTGCCCTGTGGTACACACTTATCCCTCTCCATCACGAGTGTAAAAATCACCGAATTATGGTCACTATCCCCAAAGTGCTCACCTACCTCTAATTCTAACACCTGGCCTGGTTCGTTACCCAGAACTAAATCCAGTATGGCCTCACCTCTTGTTGGCCTGTCTACATATTGTGTCAGGAAACTCTCCTGCACACATTGAACAAGCACTGACCCATCTAACGAACTTGAGCTATAGCTTTCCCAATCAATATCAGGAAAGTTAAAATCCCCCATAACAACCACCCTATTACTGTTACTCATCTCCTGAATCACCTTCCCTATCCTTTCTTCAATGATTCTAGGACTATTAGGAGGCCTGTAAAAGACTCCTAACAGGGTGACCTCACCTTTCCTATTCCTAACCTCAGCCCAAACTACCTCAAACTGACATTCCGCTCCCTGGAAACATTCTTTTAAATCTCTCCTACATCTTCTTCAATGCCTTAGCATCCCTCTTAAAGTATGGCACAGAGAACTTGATGCATTACTCCAGTTGATGCCAACTGTAACTTCCTTGCTCTTATACTCTATGTCAGTCTTAGTAAAATGAATGGTATTGTCTAGGGAGGGATGTGTCTGCCTGGGTAGGGGAAAAGAAAAAAACTTCAATGATTCTAGGACTATTAGGAGGCCTGTAAAAGACTCCTAACAGGGTGACCTCACCTTTCCTATTCCTAACCTCAGCCCAAACTACCTCAAACTGATGTGTCTGCCTGGGTAGGGGAAAAGAAAAAAACTGCATTGGGATGGTTGGAGGGTGAAGAAAGAGGCTGCAATAGTATTGGGTGAGATGGGGAAGGTGCAAAGGGATGGAGAGAGAAGAAGGGTACAGGGACAGGGGGAGAGAAGCATGCTGGAAGAGGGGCAGTAGTGAGGCAAACTGCATGCTGGTATATCAGATGCCTTTGCAACGGGGGAGAGCAAGACTGCAAATGAGAGAGAACGTTTTTAAATCTGACAACAAAGTTATATTCAGCTGGCCAGGAGCTGTGAAAACTTTGAAATTATTGAAGTAATTGAAAATGTATGTGGAATTACAAGCTTAAGGCTGTGGACATTCAGCTACTCTATGCAAAATTATGTGCTTGATACTTCTAATGCAATGAACCCTCTGTCCATTGTTAAATTTTAATCTTAGATCAAGTTCAAAATGTGGATAAAAAAGGCTACTAGCTATCTAGTTAAAATCTTCCACCTTAATAGTTTTTTACTGTATTGTTGTGGGTGTATTAAAGAGGGAATGTTTATATCTGAGAGTTTTGTTTATTTTTGTAAACTTGTAAAAATGTTAAATTTCTAATAAAAATATCTATAAAAAAAAAAATCTTCCACCTTATGTCTATGCAATTGGAATACACACTGTGACCTCATCAGTCTGTGGAACAAGTGTTTAAGGTTCCATTATAGGGAAGGCTGCAATCCTTATAAGTTAACATGTTCACTTTGGTAAGTGAGAATGAAATATATTCAGCTATCTTCGGATAAAAAGTCTCCATTGTACAGGACTGGATAGAAAACTGGGAAGTTGCAAATACGATTTAGCCAGCCTGAGAGGAGGTAGATGCATAATAGTTCATGGCATGGTCACCTAAATATCAGTGGCAATGCCACTCTCCCCCTCTTCCGAACTCTTGGTCATGGCTGCAGCAGGTTGTAGATTTCAGAAGGATGGTCTTGACCTGATGCTTTGTCCCTTGCTTTGAGGCATACAGTGACTGTATGCTATTTCCAGCTGAAAATCTTCCCCTTCCTTTTCCAGCAGCCTGTCCTCTTCTGTGTCAACTCCCCTCATTGTTTCAGTCATGCTGCAGGCCAAAGGACTGAAAATTATTGTATTTACATCCGGGAAGTGGCTTGTGCAGAGTATTTGAAGTCAGAACAATGTCCTTCAGCAAATGCTACATCATTCTCTATACATCTTTTTCAACAACTTTTGAACTCACCAATCATTTTTGGCTATTAAAAGAAGTATATATGTGCAATATGAAAACCATGCTAGAGGTAAAACAGGATTTGTTGTATTAAAAATAGGTCTTACAGAGACAAATTTCACAGTATTAGATATTTGATAGTGGAAACAAATTACTGGCATATTTTTGGACTTCACTGATATAAATTTTTCCAACATACACAGGATCGGCAGAAGAGTTCATGCACACATGATAGGAAGAAGGTCAAAGTTCTTATCCATGCCTCCAGCATAAGTGCAACCCCCTTCTCTTTGCTACCTTACACCCACTTTATTTCTGCTACTATACCCACCTCCCACCAAATCTCATGCTCTACCACTCTACCATGTTTGACCCTCACCCCATATAAGGAGAGAATCCTGACTTACGACTCAGTGTCTAAGATCTGGGCTGAAATAGAAGGTTGCTATTAATTTACTGGCTTGGCACTTCTGACTGGATTATCTCCCTTGACTTGACTGAGGATCGCTGACAGCCATGACAAGCTTCCTAGCTTTGTGTTTGTATTAATTGACAAGGCCACGTAGCAGTTCTGTGACGCTGGTTTTGCCGGCTGAGGGACAAGGCAGAAAAGGCATAGTAAGGCAAAGCAGAGACACTGAGAGCACCCAAGTAGACTCAGAGTGTGAGAACACTATGCTGCAGCCTTGTCTAGTCCATGAGTGGGGTTCGTGTACCTGAGCACAAAGTATCCTTGCACTATTACAAAGATAGTTGCCAGTGCAGAAGCATCGTGTAAATGGACGGGAGGTATGCCATGAGGACTCTTAATGCCTGGCACATGTCAGAGAGCAAGGTTCATGGATGTGGGGAGCATGTGGCTGGTGCCCTGGAGTTTGCACTGAGATGCTAGTGTCTAGTATCCAATATAGAGGCGCTTTGGAGAATTCTTGGCAACCATTTTGGTCACTGAGGATAGTAGCATAAGAATCTGCATAGTGATGAGGTGAGATGAGTGGTTATTGATGTTGTTAACAAGTCATAATCTCCCTTAAAAAGCAACTTATCATTTCATAGCAAGAATCTCACCTTGATGTTCAGAATTTAATTGAAAGGTGCAGTGAGTTGCTCCCGACATTGTGATCAGTCAGGCTGAACTTCTCATGTGTTTTTACCACAAATTTCACGAAGCCCATATCATTCAGGCCTGTACAATATTCCACTCCTGTCATCAATCAAAATTCAGATCAATGTTTACAAGAATTTTCAACCTCTGTTTAATCTCCTTGGGATTCAAATGCTTCTGACACTTTACAAATATGTATTTCAATTTTTATTATATGCTTCATAGTCTATGACTTTTGTAATGTGTACAGATGAAGGGATGCCCATTTTGTTTGACTCTTATAATTGTTTTGATGACTCTGTAAATGTGAAGCATTTTCAATAAGTATTTCAAGCAAAACAATCAGGTCTTTCACTAAGTTGATTACTGTAATAAAATTTCAAGATACCATACAAATTAATTACAAAAGTTCAAACAAGGGACAATGTGCTATTGTTTTAAAGAGATCAATGGAGACTTGAAACAGACCAAATGAAAATTATACCTGTTTATACTTATTATTCTTTTTCCTTACACATGTTATTAATAATTATTATTTTATACTTATTTATTATAAGTTATACTTATTTATACAGTCACTTGCAAGTGTAAATTTTCCATTATCACTGTTTCAGCTTCTGTGATATTATTGTTTGGAGCCTTATACTGATCTAAATTCATTGGACGTTTAGACTGGCATCAATCTCTGCCTGCAGCGTTCTATACCTTATTCCATGGGAAAGTTGGTGTGTTATGCGGTAGGACAGGTTTTTTTCTGTTGACTAGGTTGGTGTCCTTGGAATAAAACCAAAAGATGTAAAAGCAGAAGTGGGCCATTTGGCCCATCCAGTGTACTCCACCATTCAATGATATCATGGTTGATCTGATAATTATCACCTCCATTTCCTTACATTTCCTATACCTTTGATTCCCTTAACGAATAAAAACCTGTCTACTTTTGTCTTGAATGTACTTAACAACCCATCCTTGATAGCCTTCTGAAGAAAGAATTCCAAACATTCAACACTCTGTGAGGGAAAAAGAAATCCTCTACATCTCTGTTGTAAATGGATGACTCCAGGTTCTAAGATTACGCCCTCTGGCCATAAACGGTCCCACAAGGAGGAATGCCATCAGACTACATTTCAGGGCTAGAGATTCCAGGCATCTCATTATTGAGTTATTGTTTGCTTTAAACTTCATCCTTGTTGGATAAAAGACTTCCACAAGTTGTCATGACACAAAGACAGGAAGCCAAATCAAATCAGCCTCTCTATCCCTGTATTCACATCATAATAAAATTAAAACATTCAATAACCTTCAAAATTGACCCCAGGGGCATGTAACCAAACTTTGATAAACCAATACCAGACACCACATTTATCTTAAACTAAAGAATGAATTATTTATTATTAATACAGCAGCTTTCAATAAACAAAATTAAAGAATAAGATAATCTAATTACATCCATGATTTAAACCCAATCTTCTTTGATTCTTGCTGAGATTCTATTCTCCAAACTTTCATTAAGTTGATGCTGGGAACATAACCAGGAACTGTCAATTCTCTATCCTGTGGCTTTGGCTGCCACAATCTTTTTGACAAAAAGCACACCATTCAAAACGAATTCAAACTTTCATTCTCTTTCTGTTTTTTGCAACATTCTCTTTATTAGAGTGCTTGTCACTAGCTCACCTGTGATGGTCCCTGTTAACATCTGAACATCTGCCAACACTTGAGCATAATTCATCTCCAGAATCGAGTCATCCACAGTATTCTTTAAACAAGAAACAACCTGCAATTAACTTCCAGGCTAGGTCCTATTAACAAATATCAGGTTGTTTGTTCTTTGCTCGAAGCCAAAGGATTACCTTCAATCTACAGCTCATGGCTCCAAACCAAAATTGATTAAAAAAAGAGAAACAGCAACAACGTTCATGCTCTTAAAAATGAGGAAAGTATAGTGTATTCCCTTGCATTGCACCAACCTTCACTTCCCATCGATGCTCTCAAGCCAACTGGAGTGGACAATCTGGAGCTTTGCAAAAGCATCCGTTTTGTAAAGAGACTGCACCTCCTCTGTTAAGTGGTTCACATGAAATGGCGGCTTTCACCTGTAGCATCTTTATCTTGATTCACCTCATCCATTTTGATCAGGAATTCCCCAATTTCATAGATGGGTCTATGCATTTGGTTTGACTAATAAAAGGGTTTTGCTTTCTGTGACATCTGGAGAGCGTATTTTTGTAGTTTGAGCAGCAACCACTCAATCCTCTTTCTGTGTTGCTGCTCTTGGACCTTTTGCAGAGTTTGGTCTAACTCTGTAGACTTTGCATTTGTCAGCCTGTGCAGGGCAGTTATGCAGTTTGTGGGAGGTCTGCAGTTACTATACTCCTTGCTTTGCTTGGGTGCTTTGGATATTTAAACAAAGGACATTTCAGACTTTGAGGCTTGTAAACACGGTTTCCCTGAGATCATTGCTTTTTATTTGCATTCATTCTGTTCTGTGCCCTTTGTGAGGTGCCCATTCAGCTCTTCTGGCAAGATTTTATGGAATTTGTCAATTAGAGAGGAGGCAATAGTTAACTTCATAATTCATTCTGAGAATTCAGAGAAGGTGTATTCTTTCTTTGCTTTTCCTCCACATTGATTAATAAAATCACCTGAATCTGATCAGTTTTCTATCTATATTACAGGAGTTTTAGATGATATACTCTGAAATTTACTTTAATTTGTAATGTTACTCATAACATTGATCCTACTCGTCATCATCAGATAAACTAGATGTTTTGATCCTTTGCAGACCTCCACATCCCATGGTAATCCCAATTTTTATAGACTGCCCCTCTGCTTCCAAACTCTCATGGTCTCAATCCTCTTCTTAAACAGATCAAATTTATTTGGGACATGAGATACTTTACAGCATATCTCAGGAAGTTTGGTTGCCACTACCTAATCTCTCTACATATCTCCATCTCTGAATTAAACCTTGCCTTAAAGTGTGCAGCAAGCTGCAATATCTATAGAGCTGAGGAGGAGACAGTGTCTTGAACTGTGCTGCTGTACATGGGTTTTTGAGCTTGGAGAAATGGCTCTGCTGTTCGGGAAGGAATCTATGCCAAAACCCAACCCTGCACCAATCTCTACAGCTGACATTATTGATGATTTTTGTCTTGCTGGCAGCAGTCAAACTAGGAATAGGCACAAATCAATTTCAAATGCTATTAATGCTGTTTCTCTTCCAATGTGATAGCTGTAATCAAATCATAGTGCTTCAGGTAGACTTCTAACTTGAATTGTCATTTTCTCCTCTTGATCAGTTCTGTTGTTTCACAACCATTGCCATTATTTGATTATCTCTTTCTAGTTTAATGCAAATAAAGCTGAAGAGCAGAGGTTGAGCACAGAGCATCAATGAACATTTCTTGCATCTTCTGTTAATTCTTTGAGGAAGTGACAATGTTGATTGATGAGGGAAGGGCTGTAGATGTCATATACGTGCATTTTTAATAAGCCATTTAATAAGGTTCCCCATGATAGGCTGATGGAGAAGGTGAAGTCGCATGGGGTCCAGGGTGTTATAGCTACATGGATAAAGAACTGGCTGGGCAACAGGAGACAGAGCATAGTAGTGGAAGGGAGTTTCTAAAAATGGACCAGTGGTGTTCCACAGGGATCCGTGCTGTTTGGGATATACATAAATGATTTGGAGGAAGGGATAAGTGGTCTGATTAGCAAGTTTAGTTAAGATTGGTGAAGTAGCAGGTAGTGAAGGGGGCTGTCAGAGAATATAGCAGAATATAAATAGATTGGAGAGTTGGGCAGGGAAATGGCAGATGGAGTTCAATCCGGGCAAAAGCAAGGTGATTCGTCTTGGAAGATCCAATTCAAGAGTGAACTATACAGTAAATGGAAAAGTCCTAGGGAAAATTGATGTACAGAGAGATCTGGGTGTTCAGATACATTGTTCTTGAAGGTGACAACACAGGTCAATAGAGTGGTGAAGAAGGCATATGGCATGCTTTCCTTCATTGGACAGGGTATTAAGTACAAGAGTTGGCAGGTCATGTTACAGTTATATAAGACTTTGGTTCAGTCACATTTGGAATACTGCGTACAGTTCTGGTCACCACATTACTAAAAGGATGTGGATGAGTTGGAGAGGAGGCAGAGAAGGTTCACTAGGATGTTGCCTGGTATGGAGGGTGCTAGATATGAAGAGAGGTTGAGTAGATTAGGATTATTTTCATTAGAAAGACGGAGATTGAGGGGGGACCTGATTGAGGTCTACAAAATCATGAGAGGTAGAGGCAGGGTGGATGGCAAGAAACGTTTTCCCTGTGTGGGGAACTCAATTACTAGGGGTCACGATTTCGAAGTGTGGGGGGGAAAAGTTTAGGGGAATTATGTTTGGAAAGTTCTTATGCAGAGGGTGGTAGGTGCCTGGAACACATTGCCAGCGGAGGTGGTAGGGGTGATTTAAGATATATTTAGACAGATACATGAATGGGCAGGGAGCAAAGGGGTACAGACCCTTGGAAAATAGGTGACAGGTTTCGATAGAAAGGTCTGTTCCTGTGCTGTAATTTTCTTTGTTCTGCTTGCATTTGCTAACTGTGCAAGAAAGCTAGATAATATGATATTGCATCAATTTCTGTAGTGACATAATTATCAGCATAAGATTAATTTAAAGGATAATACTTAAAATTTTAACAAATAAACTGTCTCAACAGAACTTCTATAGATTCTCTGTGTTCTGCAGGAAGTATTTTTGAGTTCAGAAGTTTTTTTGATGTATAAAACCTGAGCTATCAAAATGTTATTTTCACAAAGATCTTTCATTGTTTGTTGAATTTCGTGTTGTTTTACCAAGGCTACTCTACAGTGACCACAAAATGTTCTTGTCAAGTAAACAAAGCTCGAGCTTCCCAGAATTAAAACATGACATGTTTCTTCAAAAAAACATTTTATTCAAATAGACCGACAGCATTCACATTTGACATTTGCTTACTTCAGAAACTGCAATTTCTGAGGCCTTATTTTCCCAGTGAGACTTGAAGGGTTTATTTTTATGATCACTGAACTCACTGAAAATAAATGAGAGTTGACACCACCATCAAGAACTTAGTCAAACATTTCTTGAATCTTGTAATAATTTAACAGTTTAAATCTCCAGTTATGTAAGGTTGTAAAAGATGACTTTTACTTGAGTCACTTGTAACTTTTTAATGCAGATTAGAATGTCTTAATAGAATGCATTGATTTTTAAGTAAACGACACAATTGATCCACATATCGAGCGAATGCTATTAATTCCACAGGTTGAAATTTTCCCATTTTCAATTGAAGTGTTTTGTCATGTAAGACTCACCATGCCATGGCTTTGAGTGTCATTTCTCACACAATCTTCTGCTCATTGCCCTTTCATTGTAAGCAACAGAGCTCTTCAACGTCCTTCTCACTCAAATGCATAGCAAGAGAGGTGCAAGTGCTCACCATTGCAAGGTCTTTCTAGCATTTATGCCACTATCACCATGTTTAAAGCTTAGCTCCACACCACTGGAGCAAGCAGCAACTGGCACTCGTACTCTGATGTTTGATCATTGTCAGTGAGGAATTGGCCAACCCAACAAGTTAGCTTCCCACTTTGTTGACAAGGAACTACTTGTGCTGCTTGAAGTTGTGGTGGATAGTAGGGCAGAAAAAACTGCTTTCTGTAGACCACCAAAAGATGTAAAGACACTGCCTGGACACAGATAACAGCCTGGATCAGTGCTGCATCCATGGTTAAATGGAATACACAGCAATGCAGGAAAATGGTGAATGATAGAGTAAGAGAATTCACTCAAAACTGTGTAATTGCACACACATCTCACCAGGGCTCATGGAGTATACCTCTCATTATTGTATGCACCGTGTCCACTCAACCACCTCATCTTCTCAAACTACTATCCCTACTACCCCTTCTTGCCCTCTGCATTTCCTGCTTATCCACTGGGGACACCTCACCCCCTTTTACCGCTGCTGCACCACCACCAATGGCTCTTCCGTTCGCTGCCATCATACTCTTTGTCTGATTGCAGGACAAATTATCCTATAACCAGATGAGAAGTCTAAGAGACTGACTGGATTGAGTGAAATAATGCTGCAGAGGGCTGTATCCTGTCACCAAGCCACCTTTTAATTACGCATGAAGAGTCCGTGGCTTGAGTACGGCCTGTTCAGTGTTATCTCTCAGAGTGCCAGAACCTCTCACACTTCTCTTTTTCTTTTTTTTCATTTTGTGTGCAGGTGTAGGACACAGTGAAGAACAACAAGTGTGTAAACCTTTGCTTATATTCCACCAGCAGGAAAAAAGGAAACACCAGAGTGGCCACTGACAAACGGTACCCTTATCGACAAAGGGCAATGCTGCGTGATCAAAAAAGTGAAGGGGAGGGCAGGGCTTAAATCGAATTAGAGTTGGAGGGGGAAATAAAACACTCCATTCCCTGTGGTGTCCACCTTTCCCTGAGCAGCTCAAGGGTGTTGGTGGACACCGCATGCTCCTTCTCCAGGGACACCCAGACTCAAACTTAACCACAGAAGAGGGCAGGCAATCAGCCCTAACAACCCCTCCATGGCCCGTTGCCTGGACCTGTTTATGGCCAGTTTGGCCAGGCCCAGGAGCAGACCCACGAGGGGAGACACTCCTCTTTTTTTCCCCTCTGACACGCCTATTTACACTCCTTTTTTTTCTTTTTTTTACATTCTTGTTTACTTATTTTTTTTATTTAACCCCCGCTGAGCTGCAGTAGTGTTTATTTGTTCCCCAGCACCCATGTTGTGTGTGCAGGTGTGAGACACAGTGAGAGACACAAGGTGCATGAATCTTTATTCAATTTCCACCACCAGGAAGTTAGGAAAACACCCGAGTGGCCAGAGACAAGCAGTGCCCTTCACAAAAAAGGGCAATGCTGTGTGATCAAACAGTGAAGGGGAGGGCAGGGCTTAAATCGAATTAGAGTTGGAGGGGGAAATAAGACACTCCACTCCCTGTGGTGTCCACCTTTCCCTGAGCAGCTCAAGGGTGTTGGTGGACACTGCATGCTCCTTCTCCAGGGACACCCACAGAAGAGGCGCAGGCAATCAGCCCTAACAACCCTCCATGGCCCACTGCCTGGACCTGTTCATGGCCAGTTCAGCCAGGCCCAGGAGCAGACCCACGAGGAGAGACATTCCTCTTTTTTTTCCCTCTGACACCCCTGTTTACACTCCTCTTTTTATCTGTCAGCATTCTGATTGGGCCAAATCCACAGCCCCAATCAGGGAACTCATATTCTATGAAGACTAGCTGGCTGACCCCGTTACAATCACAACATCTCTCCTCATCCGAGTCTGAGGGCCTAGGCTGGTTCTTTTACTTGGAGAGCCTCCTGAGTCAGGTTCCTCTGACCTGGTATCCAATATAGGCTCTGTGTAATGAATGGGAGCTCACCTCTTACACAAGATGTACCCCGGTAAAATTTCACTTTCTTCTTCTGAAGGCAAAGGCATTGAGGCAGCTACATCCATTATGTCTGGCTCTGATTTAGAGGACTCATTGCTGCTTTATGGAAAAGGGTGTACCCAAGGGTTCCGGCAGCCTTTCTGACTCTTCCGAGCGGCAGGGCATGTTTTGCTCCCACACTGTTTGTGAATTTGCAGCTTTCATTTGGTCTACCTGCTTGTTCAGGATAGTCGCACCAACCTGAACTTTATACATCACTGATCCTGACCTTGTGTCAACCATGCCTCTTACCCATGCAGGGTCATTTCCATGATTCTTACACTAAACATCATCCTCTGTATCAAACTGATTCTCTCGCTTGGCGGAGTCTTGTGTCCAGCATTGGTGTTCCTGATGCTGTTTCATCCTACTCCCAGGTCCTGGAAGTTCAGGCTTTACCTGGTGCAGAGTCTTCTACTCATTTGCAACTCTGCTGGTTCTATGTTACATGTGGGATGGTCGTATAATCAAATAAGAATCATGATAGCTTGGTATCTAGTGAGGCTGTAAGCTGTTTCTTCAAGCCAGCCTTCAAAGTTTGGATGATTCTTTCTGCCAGACCATTCGATGATGGGTGATATGGAGTTATGCTTATATGTTGAATCCCATTTGACTTTCATAAATCCATAAATTCTCTGCTAGTAAATTCCTGTTTTCTGTGACCAAAACTTCTGGGACTCTGTTTATTGGAAAAGATGCAAGCAGTACTTCTATCATCATCTCCGTGTTTGATGAATGAACTCTATGCACATCCAACCACTTTGCAATGACTAAGAACATTTAGCCCATGAAAGAATCTGCATAGTTGACATTTAACCGAGTGCAGGGTTTACCCAGCCATTCCCACGAATGTCGGGAAGCTGCTGCTGGTAATTTTTGTCCTTGTTGGCACTCTGGGCACTGCCCCACCAACCTGGCTATGCCTGAATCCAGGCCTGACCATCAACATCTTCATTTCGGAGACTCCTGGATGGCTGCGGTGGAGTTCAGCTCGTATTTGATTGAATGGTGGAGCAGACTCGATGGGCTGAATGGCCTAATTTCTGCTCCTGTGTCTTATGGTCTTATGAATACTCATTTTTCCCTACTTAAGCATATACTGACCTTGGAAAGTCATCTTAAGACTATGTCCAAGTTCGCTAAGTGTTCCTCATTAGTTTTCCCTGTTATTAGAATGTCATCGAGATAAATGGTGACCTGAGGTAAACTTTGCACAATGTTCTCTATTATCTGCTAAAGAATTGAACAGGCCAATAATACTCCAAATGGTATTCTCACACATTGGTACAAGCCCTTATGGCACTAATTGTAACGTACTTATGGGATTCCTTGTCGAACGTAATTGCAAGTAAATGTGGCTCATGTCCAGCTACGTGAAGGACAGCCCCTGTCAACTTTGCATATAAATCCTCTGTCTGAGAGATTGGGTGTTTATCCAGCTGTGAAAAGTACCCAAGCCTTATACTGCAATTACTGGTAACTGAACCAGCTGCTTTTCATAAGAGACCATTACCGAAGCTGGACCCTTAATCTGTGAAGGTCCCCAGTATGTAGATTCTCAGTCTCGTCAGCATCTTGCGCAAACTTAAATTTTGTTAATAACTAGTTCTGCAATCACTGATATAACTGCATAAGTAAAAGGCCTCCATTCGAATCAGATGACCATTTAATCAGATATTTATTTTGATTGGTTCTGATTTGGCTGTTGCTTAGCAATTTAACTATTCCAAACCAGATGTAGGTAGGCTTTCCAAGGTTTGAACTCTCTTGGATACCGGCCTGTTAGTTCTCTTACTTAATCTAGGTCTAGTGGGACTCTTAAGTTGTCTTGAGTCCATATATTGGCAGCAACTACAATGGCTTGCCAGCCTGGACCTTGAAGACAATTTTACCTGTTTGGTTGAGGTTTGGCTTTGTTTTGGGGTTTTATTGTGGGCTGATGAAAAGTCCCTCTATTCAGGATATGCCCTGAGTGAGACTATGCAATTGCCTGCACTCAAGTGGTGTTCCCCAAGCTTAGTCAGATTGGTGAAGGTATCCACTTCCATCAGAATACCCTGCAACCTATAAATTGCCTGTAGTGTTGGGTGAAGGGGTAAATGTAGGGGAATGGGTCTGGGTGGGTTGCTCTTCGGAGGGTCGGTGTGGACTTGTCGGGCCAAAGGACCTGTTTCCATATGAAGTAATCTAATCAAATCTATTCTGTATGTTTCAATTAGATCCCCCCTCATCCTTCTAAACTCCATCGAATACAATCCCAGAGTCCTCAAACTTCCTGTAGCTTTGGCCCGCATTCAGCGGTGGGCTCTAACACTAAGTGCTTATAATTACAAGTTGGAATTAGCTCCTTGGTGGTCCAGTGGAGAGGAAAGGAATGGCCAATAGCATATTCCTAGCCTCCAAAGTGACCTACTTGGGCTACAGAGTTGACAAGACTGGGTTACACCCACTGGAAGATATGGTGAGGGCAATTAAAAGTGCCCCTTCTCCCATGGGTGTCTAGAAGCTTAGGTCATTTCTTGGGCTGAAAAATTATTACAGGAAGTCCATGCATAACCTAGCCTTGATCCTGGCACCTTTGCATCAACATTTAAAACAGGGTCAGCTTGAAAATGGTCATATAGATAAACCTTAGCTTTCAGTGAAGTAAAGAAACAGCTATCCTCCTCTAAGTTCTTGGCACACTATGATCCCAAGAAAGATCTGATGTTGACATGCAATGCCTCCCCATACAACATCAGGGTGGTATTAGCTCCTTGGTGGTCCAACAGAGAGGGGGGATTTCCTAATAGCATATGCATCCAGGACTTTGCTAATGCAAGATGCCTAGAGAGAGAAAGAAGGATTGGCGGTCATACTTGGAGTCAGGAAGTTCCAACAATACCTTTTTGGACAAATAATTGTGATAATCATGGACCACAAACCCCTACTTGGTCAGCACAAAGAGGACAAGGCAAGTCTCTCATAGCTTTGGGCCACATTCAGTGATGGGCTCCAATATTAAGTGCTTATAATTACAAGTTGGAACACTATTGGAGAGGCTGAGTAGCAAATGTGGGTGAATCGAGCCACCTCCCATTAGTAGATACACCACTGTGGGATCCTAATGGGAGAGAATGTAATGGTGTTAAATCTTCTGGACATTCTCCCAATTACAGCTGACAATATTAGACTTTGGATGCAGAAAGATCCAGTCCTTTCAAAACTGAAACAATTGATGATGCAGGGGGAAACCAAAGGGCTGTCGCAATTAGAACTGCAACCTATATGCTCCACTTGCCACATTTTCCAATGATAAACCCAGTTGCTGCACCCGTTTGATGTCCAGTTGGGCTTTAGTCAACAATAGGCACTTGTGCATAGATATGTCATTAGTCCCATTCTTGTCTCCACTGAACTAACTCCACAGAGGCCAGTATTCTATTACCAAGTCACCCCTTATTTACACCTGAACAGTCCTTGACTTGAGTACTACCTCTTCAGAGTCAGTTCTCAGAGTGCCAGAATCTGTGACACTCCTCTTTCTATCCGTCAGCCAGGGCTCCCTGATTGGTCCAGATTAACAGCACCAAACAGGGAATACATATTCTATTACATCCAGTTGACTGACCTCATTACAATCACTTCAGTGGGGGGGGGGGGCGGTGGTTGTGGGGTGGGCGTGGGACGAAGGTGTTTTGTCGACATTATGCTCTTCATTCCAGTTTAAAAACATTACTGACCACAGAACAGTGGGACAATTCATGTGGGTCAAGAAGACATGAACTGCCACCCACCCTATTTTCATTGTGCTGCTGTCCCATCATCATTTGTATTAAATCGTTCTTAACCTGCACGAACTTTTATAGCTCTTATACAAACAAATCCTTCTCTTTTCTAATGCAGTCTCTAGTGGCACCCATTGACCCTCTGTCCCAGTGAAGCTGAGTGAGTGCATCAACAAGGCTTTCACCTACACCTCCCATCAGTTCAGAGATTTTTACCTCAGTAGTTCCCTAAATAGGAGAAAGTGAGGACTGCAGCTGCTGGAGATCAGAGACGAGTGTGTGGCACTGGAAAAGCACAGCAGGCCAGGCAGCATCCGAGGAGCAGGAGAATCAATGTTTCCTGATGAAGGACTTATGCCCGAAACATCAATTCCCCTGCTCCTCGATGCTGCCTGGCCTGCTGTGCTTTTCCAGTGCCACACTCTTAGCCCAGGTTCCCTATATAGATTGGATTCAGGTGCACAGTCTGGTGTCCCTGCACAAAAAGCAATCTGGTAGAAACAGAAATGTAGAAGGTGTCTCTGAGCTCCAAAGTCAAGTTTTGAAGCCTCTTTCAGACGAAGTTGAATAATAAATCTCTTCTCGAAGTTGCAATGACTATGTCTTGACATTAACCCAAGGGCTATCATTATGTCATTATTTATGCTTGGCTGCCTTCCAGAACCTATCTGAGTGGGGGAATCTAAACTTATAATTTGACTGGCAGCTCAAAGAGGTTTTCAAAGGGGCTATCTGCTTTTGATGTGAGGTTATGGTAAAATCCTAGAGAATGTTGCTGAACAAAGATACTTTGGAGTGCAGGTTCATAGCTCCTTGAAAGTAGAGTTGCAGGTAGATAGAGTAGTGAAGAAGACATTTAGTATGATTTCCTTTATTGGTCAGAGCATTGAGTAGAGGAGTTGAGCGGTCATGTTGCGGCTATTCAGGACATTGGTTAGGCCACTTTTGGAATATTGCATACAATTCTGGTCTCCTTTCTATCAGAAGGATGTTGTGAAACCTGAAAAGGTTCAGAAAACATTTACAAGGACGTTGCCAGAGTTGGAGCATTTGAGCTACAGGGAGAGACTGAATAGGCTGGGGCTGTTTTCTCTGGAGCATAGAAGGCTGAGGGGTGACCTTTTAGAGGTTTATAAAATCATGCGGGGCATGGTAGGATAAATAGACAAAGTCTTTTTCCTGGGGTGGGGGAGTCCAGAACTAGAGGGCATAGATTTAGGGTGACAGGGGAAAGATATAAAAGGGACCTAGGGGGTAACTTTTTCATGCAGATAGTGGTACATGTATGGAATGAGCTGCCAGAGGAAGGGGGTGGTTGCTGTTACAATTGCAATATTTAAAAGGTATCTGGATGGGTATATGAATAGGAAGGGTTTGGAGGGATATGGGTCAAATGCTGGCAAATGGGACTAGATTAGGTTGAGATGTTTGGGTGGCATGGACGAGTTGGACTGAAGGGCCTATTTCCATGCTGTACATCTCTATGACTCTATGACTTAGTTTGCTTGTTTTTGAGTAATTAAGTACTTGGCGATATTTAAATGTTTGCATGGACCTTTATGAATAGGCTATATTTGATACAATAAAGATTTAAATTTCTATGTACGCTTCATTTTATTCCATCTTGAGATGGAGCTAAGCTGCACATTGGTGGATATTGAGGGAGTCAGAACTGAGAATATTTTAGTAGGTTGATATTAAGTTAATGCAGAAGCTATAAGGTTCACGGATATGGGTGGGGCATTAATTCACCATGAGTTTTCATTAAGGTGACATCGTAATTTTCAAGAGCAATGGAGGTGGCTAGGGAGCACGAGCTGGAATGAATTAGCAATTAGTTTACATGGGAGCTAAAAGGGACCATGAAGATTGACGCATGTGGTGACATCACATTGGAAGGGAGAGTGGGTAGTGGGGGTATTAGGCTGCGAAGGGGCAAAGTCTTATAAACAGACTGCCTCAACTTTCAGGGTTCCATATGGCTTTCTCTCATCTGTAAGCAGTGGGACAAAGCCCATTTCTTTTCCATTCCAACCTACCAACCAGCCCAGTCTGGTTTGAAGATCCTACCATTTGAAGAAGTTTATCCTGAGGCAGATGCAGTGATCTGGGAAGTTCCTGACTTGAGCTCCCGGAGTGACAATTGAAGCATTTTGAACATTTTGTTTTCAACATTGACATTAAAAAGACTCTTTCTGTTAAGGTTTTCATCAGTTTTGAGGAAACAATGTTCCAATCTTCTGGTAGTTGTAACTGGATATCCATAAGTTTAAAATCACTCTCAAAATCATAATAACTGTATCAAGATAATTTGTAATGTTCACCATTAGGAATTATATCATTGCTGTAAAGAAAGGTTTAAGCTGGAGGTTTGTGATGATCTTTTTGAAGATCATGTGGCCTTTTGTATTCGGTTTGTATTATAATTAATTCTGGACAATTTGAAAACCCAGTATTACACCACGATAAAAGCCATGACGCCATTTTCTTTCCAAGTTTTGCTTTCTATTAGCACTTTTTGAAAATTGTTCCTAGATTCTTCAGCAAATTCAGATTACAACATTGTAATATGATACATGCTTTAGGCACATTTGAAATTAAAAAAACAATTAAATGACATTTTAACAGTAAAATGTATTTGTCTGATTTTCGATGAAGATTCCATCAAAATTACTAATATTAATTTTCTGTGAAGCAGTAGGTCAAATAACATATGAGCATCAGTGAAGACACCTTCACCTCAGGCAACACAGCAAGGACTTGATGTTTGTCAAAGGCAAGGATTGTTTGCTTGAATTCCAAGGTTTTAAGCATGGGGTGATTTATGTGAAATGTGTTCATTGTGTCAGGTATGAGGAAGACTTTATTGCCTGACATTTAGAGGTTACATAAGTCAAATTTTTGAAAGCACTGTCATTGTAAATCTAAAACAATCATGTTTCAGAAACCAGTAAATGCTATTGCTTGATTGTTTAAAATGCCAACCAGGCACATCTACAAGGGAAAAATGCTGCTATGCCAAGCTCTCGAGCCGTGCATTTGACCTTGACTTCCATAGCTGCTTTTAAAACTTGGTTCTTCCTTCCCTTTCTCAAACACCTTTTTCAACAAAGCTGTTGTCACTATGCAGCCTCCTTTGGTCTGAAAGATGTACAAACTAATTTCCCATTTAGCCTGACCATCTTGAAGACATTATCATTCAAATTTATGATCATAATAAATATCAACTTACCATTCCTAATAAAATTGAAGTTTTCTGCTGGAGTTTGGTGCTGCTTCTGGCAGGGGGAAGTGAGGTGGGTGCGTGGCAGAGGCAAAATGGCAAGCACTTGGCAGCAGGATGGAGGTTGTGGCAGACCAAGCCATGGGAACCTTTCTTTCATGCATTAGGATGCCCTGTGCTCTCACTCAAACAACATTTTGTCAGATTAAATGGTACCTTTT
The DNA here is from genome assembly GCF_004010195.1 of Chiloscyllium plagiosum. NCBI lineage: Eukaryota > Metazoa > Chordata > Chondrichthyes > Orectolobiformes > Hemiscylliidae > Chiloscyllium > Chiloscyllium plagiosum. The sequence continues at coordinate 35,230,676 of NC_057720.1, read as the reverse complement.
CAATTATCTCTGCAACACTGTAGAACCATAGGCCTTCAGATTCATAACTGCTGAGAGATGGTGTGTAGCAGGCAAGCTGTAACAAAATATTGCGGAAGCTGGAGATACAAAATAAGAACAGAAAGTATTGGGGAATCTCAATAGGTCTGGCAGAGAGAAACAGAATATCCAAAATGTCTCTTCTTCAGTTCCAAAGCAGAATCATTGGACTCTAAACATTAACTCTGTTTCTCTATCCACAGATGCTGAGCTAGTCTTTCTGATAGTTTTGGATGAAGTAAGCTCTTCTTTTCTTTCATGGGTTGCTTTGTTGAAAATTGTGAGAGAAGACATTAATGCATTAGAATTGGTAAGTAGTAAGCAGGGGAAGTAAGACAGGGCTGATTGAGGGAGCAAGGAGGCAGGGTGATGTGCAACCAGACATGGCTGACCGAGGGAGACAACAATGAGTTCTGGTGGATATGTTAGACTTTATCCAGCATAGAAGTTGGAAACTGGATTATAGAAGGGAAGTAAATATCTACAAATGACTAGTCAAGTATGCTAGACGGTTTTGGGGAAACTCTATGATGAATGGAGGCTGAGCCTTCATGTATGGACATGGGTAACTCAAGGGCAATGAAGGCAGGATGTGGAAGGTGAAGTGGGGTCAAGGATGATGCTAGAAAAATCAAGAACAATGGTACAGAATGATGGCTTCAATGTCAAGGGTCAATCTAGGAATGCCTGGGGACATACCCATGGCAACACTAAGAGTTATCTCTAAAGATCAAAAATGGAGCTGTCCACAACGGAGTTGGTAAAGACTAGAATGTTGGTGATGCAAAGAATAGGACTCCCATTTGTTCAATGTTCCCAGGTCAGGAGTGACAGCATGAAGATTGTGCTGACCAGATTTTTACCTGGCTCATGTCTGCAGTTCACCCTTGGTTAAAGGTGCCAAGGGCTTTGCTATCTCTTGTATATTTTGAACGAATCAGTAAGGGATGACCCAGATCCAGCACAACAATGCCAGAACACCAAACAACAAATGCTCGGGTCATACAACTCAGGAGGATGGCAATCTGGAGCCAGTAAGATGCCAAGCATTGACACCAAATGGAATGCACCACAGATGGACAGGTAATGTCAGAGAGGCTGAAGATGTCAAGCCTATTTGCACAACTGTAGGGGCAGTGTTTCTGGTATTACCTACGAGGGGTGATAGCATCATTGGCAGAGGGGAAGAGGAGCAGCAGCACTCTCTTGGAGCACCTTCAGATGACCCTTTGGTAGCTAGCTGGTGATTTCACCCCCATTATCAGTGCCAATGGCACCTCCGTGATTTCAGAAGTAGGAGGAGGAGTACTTAAGGGAGATTGTGATGCCTCATTCCACTTTCGCCTTTGTAGTCTATGGTTAAAGTGATGGAAGGCAGGTCTGAGCACATAAGCAACAGTCACTGAACGTACCATTAAACCTGGATCTCTATAGCAATCACCAATTTCTTCATAAAGGAAACGGCACCATCAAATGTTGGAGCAATTGTCAAACCTCAGCACTTGTATGGACTCCTCTATTTTTCACTCAAGGCTGCACATGGCCTCTCACATTTCTGCCAGATGGTTCTTGTCCCCCTCTAGACCTCCATAAGCTTTCTGATGGCTATTTCCAGAGGCATGTGAGACTGATTAGCAATGTTAGATCTCACGGAATACAGGGGGAACTAGTCATTTGGATACAGAACTGGCTCAAAGGTAGAAGACAGAAGGTGGTGGTGGAGGGTTGTTTTTCAGACTGGAGGCCTGTGACCAGTGGAGTGCCACAAGGATC
>NC_057720.1:35187194-35228523 GCF_004010195.1 Chiloscyllium plagiosum | reverse complement strand
ATGTTGCCAGGGTTGGAGGATTTGAGCTACAGGGAGAGGCTGAACAGGCTGGGGCTGTTTTCCCTGGAGCGTTGGAGGTTGAGGGGTGACCTTATAGAGGTTTACAAAATTATGAGGGGCATGGATAGGGTAAATAGGCAAAGTCTTTTCCCTGGGGTCGGGGAGTCCAGAACTAGAGGACATAGGTTTAGGATGAGAGGGGAAAGATATAGAGGAGACCTATGGGGCAACTGTTTCACACAGAGAGTGGTACATGTATGGAATGAGCTGCCAGAGGAAGTGGTGGAGGCTGGTACAATTGCAACATTTAAGAGGCATTTGGATGGGTATATGAATAGAAAGGGTTTGGAGGGATATGGGCCGGGTGCTGGGAGGTAGGACTAGATTGGGTTGGCATATCTGGTCGGCATGGACGGGTTGGACCGAAGGGTCTGTTTCCATGCTGTACATCTCTATGACTCTATGGCTCTATGTGAATGGTCGACGTGACAAGAGTCATTCAGCAATCAGAGAGCTTGTAAGGATGTGTATGTGTTGTGTTCATCACACTGTGACTCCATGTCTAATTGTGCACAAGCACGGAAGTGAATAGACCTGCACTTGTTCAGGGTGTGAGGGGATGATGGGTTGGTGTAGCCTCAGACTGAACAATTTCATGGAGTTTAGACTTGGTGCAGGCTGAGTTCCCAATTTGTTCTGAGTGCAGGCATCTGTAGTGGAGAACACATAGCATCAGATGATGGTTAAGCACATTCCCTTGCCCCAACACTACATTCCATCTGCATCATATATGCTGAGTTCTGAACACCAGGCTGGAGACATCGTCACGTATGCTGGGCATGGATCAAGACCCCTTTTTGAGTCTGTTAGTTCCCAGTAGTTTGGAGTAATCATACTCTTCACAAAAATATTGAAGCTGACATTAAATGCATTTCTCAGATCTCATCAGAGTGGCATTCCTGCTCTTTTACATGTTGTAAGACAATTGTGAGAGATGTGGCATTTCGGATTTGCGTGTGTATGTGTAAAAAGTAACATAGCTACTAACTCTTTTTGAATAATATAACAATATAACAGCTCTCCTCCTTTAAAATAATGTAACATCTCTTTTTTTTAATTCATTCATGGGATGTGGGCACCTTAGACTGGCATATATTTATTGCCCATCCCAAATTCCCTTGAGAAGGTGTTGGCAAGCTGCCTTCTTGAACCACTGCAGTCCACATGCTATATATCACTATGAATGTATCAATTATTAACTTTTATTATATATTGAACACAGATTAACAATTGTGAAGAAGCTTGTAGTTTGTTGTATCCATGGGGAAGTGTACGCTGTTATTTGATTTGATTTATCACTGTCACATGTACCAAGGTAAGTGTTGAATTACGTGCTTTACAGGCAGATATAAGTGCCTCAGGGTAACAGACAGAGTGTAGGTTACAATGTTACAGCTGCTGAGAAAGTGCAGAGAGAGATCAACATTAACATTAAAGAGGTCCATTCAAATATCTGATAACAGCAGTGAACAAGCTGTTCTTGAATCTGTTTGTACATGTATTCAAACTTTTATATCTTCTGCCCAACAGAACAGGTTGCAAAAGGGTATAACCAGGGTGGGAGGGGTCTTAGATTATGTTGGTTGTCTTCCCAATGCAGTGGGAAGTACTGGTTGAGGCAAAGGATGGGAGGCTGGTTGTCTCCATGGAAACTTGTCAGATGCCCTGGTTGATGTGCTTTAGTTTGATGCCTTTCTTTTTCTGAACAAAAATAAACTAAAATTTCTGGTGTCTGGGAAAGAGATTTGGTTTCTAGCTGTGACATCAGACCTGAAGTGGGCAGTCCCTGTGTTATGTGCAGGTAATAGGTAAATAGCAGCTGACTTCAACAGTAATGTTCCCTCTTCCCAGGTAGGCCAGTGTTGCATAAGAGGCATTAATGGGATTCAGTTTTTATCTTGCATGATCAGATCAGGAGTGGTTGGGATTTGGACTGCACATAGAAAACTAATGCCTAAGGCTCACAGGGAATGTAGTGTTACAGACGTATTTCAGCTTCAGTCAGTACCGATGTCTGTGAAGTGGAATTGCGTTTTGAAAGGCCTCACATTGCTTGAAGTGAAGTGTTTTGAAACCCACTGTTTGAAAGACTTTTGTTTGAGTCCTCCCAGGCCCTGAAAAAGGGACAATGCAAGAACTTTGGAAGAATTGTGCGAGTAGTTGCGTGAGGCCTTTCTCAACTTTGGGAGGAAAACAAAATCACATTTTCCAACTAAATTCCAGGTGTCAAGACGAGTGGAAAAAGGCCAGTTGGTGAGGATTATTACTCAATATCTCCCTCATTATTATTTAATTACACATCATTAATATACATTCTTATAATCTCCCATACATCAGATAGAAACTAGACACCGAGAATTCCCGAAATGAAATCTGAGCAGGTATTGTTTGACTACAGCTCATTGTTTCCTCCTCCAGTCCTCCATCTTGGACCTCAGCACTGACATCTCAGCGTACTCTCCATGGGCAAGGCCACACATATCTCATATTGATAGACACTGGCATCCAACATGTACCAACCTCTCTGCACCAGCATGGCACATCTCTGATTCTGTTACAGTAAGCATCTGCACTGCTATGATGGAATGCACCATCAACTATCATTGAAAGGCTACTGCAAGGATCATTTGAGCACAGGGACAAACACCCAGCTCATAGATTGGGTGAGGCTGCATCTCAAGGCTGACCACCTGCTTTCTTAGTGCCTACTCATTTAGTACCTACCTGAATGTTTTCAGCATCCCTGCCTTATCTTGCCTTTTATCATTTTGCCCCCTCAATCAGAGCTAAAAGGTCCATAGTATTTCTGCCGTTACTTGCCTTTAGAGCAGACGCAATGCCAGGCAGTTTGCCATGGCTGGAGTATTGGAGGCTGAGGGATGACATTGTGGAGGTTTATAAAATCATGAGGGGCATGGATAGGAAATAGGCAAGGTCTTTTTCCTTGGATAGGGGAGTCCAAAACTAGTGAGCATAAGTTTAAGGTGACAGGGGAAAGATTTAAAAGGGACCAAAGGGGCAACCCTTTCTTGCAGAGTTGTGTGCATGGAATGAACTGCTGGAAGAAGTGGTGGAATCTGAATCAATTACAGCATTTAAAAATAATTTGGATGGGTATATGAATAGGAAGGGTTTAGAGGGATGTGGACCAAATGCTGGCAAATGGGACTAGATTAACTTAGGAAATCTGTTTAACATGGATAAGTTGGACCAAAAGGTCTGTTTTGATGCTGTACGTGTCTATGATTGTCTGATTATTACCAGATATCAGTCAAGGGGATAGATCTGGTGCTGCTTATTACCATGCAGCGTTAATCTCACACCTGCATTATGTGGCACTATCATTTGGCCACACTGCACGTGCTTCAAGCAAATGGTTTTGTCTCAAAGTCTAAAGGGAGCCACCTTTCAGTCTGGGGCGACTTGGCACAGGACATCAAGGGGAGCTTCTGATATCAGTCCATGGCCTTGGGCTCAGTCATTTGGTCTATCAAGGTTGATTTGAGTCAGGATCGTCTCCTTGTAGGGAATTAGGCACCCTACCACCCACCTTGCCTCTTTCCACCCCACTGCAGACTGTTTTTTCCTGGGCTGAGAGAAAGGGAGGGATTGAATGAGAGGTAAGTGGGTGGCACAGCTGTTAGTGCTGTTGCAGGTGAGATATTGAGTGGGTGAGTGATTGAACGAGTAGGCATGCAGCACAGAGATCAAGCAGGTTTGGTTATGTTGGGTAATTGAGTGGGTAAGAGCATGTGAGGGAAAATGTTTCATGCACTAGTCAGAGTAATAAGAGTGTGAACCTTGGTAGATGGTGTTGCAGTGGCCGATGTAGAGTGAGTGTGACTGGGCATTGCTCCAGACAGCTGGGCATTCTTCCAGTTGACTGACACTGCAATGACCCTCCACAAAACTGAACAAAAATGACACTTTGCAAAAACAACATTGTGTTTCGTTGTTGCTGAATGTGTATTATAGGTGTCAAAGCTGCCAGTATATCTATCAGATCTTTTTCTGATGTAGTGGCTAGTTAAATTCTGACTTAAAATTTGTATTGAGTACAATTTGACTGTTAATTCATGTTTGAATGATTTTGAGTTTTGCTTGCTTATATTGCACTTTATATTTCCTTTTTTAAATATCCCAGCATTTCTCACAGATTAAGATGAGTATCCAGAAAATAATTCCCTAACTGTGATAACTGCCATATTGAGCTACATCTGCAGTATGCTAAACTGCTGCCTGAACTCAGCATGCTCGTTCTATTCTTCTCATGTTCTTGTTTATTTGAAACATGTGCTGTTTCAGAATCTTCCTCTTGGATGTCTCCTCAGCTTACTGCATGCAGTTGCTCTTCCAAATGTTCCTTTTGTCCCATGCCACATTATGTGCTGCTGAGCCCTCAGTATTTCTCAGGTAGAATTTGTTCGCTTCTGCTAGCTTTTCATTCTGGGGTGCTGAAAGGCTCTGGAAGTCTTTATCTCCTTGAACTCTCTGAATTATTTCTCTTTCCTTTTCTGTCTAGAGCTCTTTCTGTCTTTCAATATAGGACTGGAGAATTTCAATATTTGAAAAGGATATGGATGATATAGCCTGTAGTGAAATAGATGGTGACATCTTGCAAAATGTTCACATTACAGAGGAGGAAGTACTGGATGTGTGGAAATGGGTAAAGGTGGATAAATCCCCAGGACCTGATCAGGTGTACCCTAGAACTCTATGGGAAGCTAGAGAAGTGTTTGCTGGGCCTCTTGCTGAGATATTTGTATCATCGATAGTCACAGGTGAAGTGCTGGAAGACAGGAGGTTGGCTAACATGATGCCACTGTTTAAGAAGGGTGGTAAGGGTAATGCAGGGAACTATAGACCAGTGACCCTGACATTAGTGGTGGGGAAGTTGTTGGAGAAAATCCTGAGGGACAGGATGTACATGTATTTGGAAAGGCAAGGACTGATTAGGGATAGTCAACATGGCTTTGTGCGTGGGAAATCATGTCTCACAAACTTGATTGAGTTTTTTGAGGAAGTAACAAAGAGGATTGATGAGGGCAGAGCAGTAAATGTGATCTTTATGGACTTCATTAAGGCATTCGACAAGGTTCCCCATGGGAGTCTGGTTAGCAAGGTTAACAAATTCTCATGGAATACACAAAGAATTATCCATTTGCATACAAAACTGGCTCCAAGGTAGAAGACAGAGAGTGGTGGTGGAGGGTTGTTTTTAAGACTGGAGGCCTGTGACTAGTGGAGCGCCACAAGGATCAGTGCTGGGTCCTCTACTTTTTACATAAATGATTTGGATGCGAGCATAAGGGGTACAGTTAGTAAGTTTGCGGATGACACCAAAATTGGAGGCATAGTGGACAGCGAAGAGGGTTACCTCAGATTACAACAGGATCTTGACCAAATGGGCCAATGGGCTGCAAAGTGGCAGATGGAGTTTAATTCAGATAAATACGAGGTGCTGCATTTTGGGAAAGCAATCTTATCAGGACTTAATGGTAAGGTCCTAGGGAGTGTTGCTGAACAAAGAGACCTTGGAGTGCAGGTTCATAGCTCCTTGAAAGTGGAGTTGCAGGTAGATATGATAGTGAAGAAGGCATTTCGTATGCTTTCCTTTATTGGTCAGAGTATTGAGTACAGGAGTTGGGAGGTCATGTTGTGGTTGTATAGGACATTGGTTAGGCTACTGTTGGAATATTGCATGCAATTCTGGTCTCCTTCCTATCGGAAAGATGTTGTGAAACTTGAAAGGGTCCAGAAAAGATTTACAAGTTGTTGTCAGGGTTGGAGGATTTGAGCTATAAGGAGAGGCTTAACAGTCTGGGGCTGTTTTCCCTGGAGCGTCGGAGGCTGAGAGGTGACCTTATAGAGGTTTACAAAATTATGAGGGGCATGGATAGGGTAAATAGGCAAAGTCTTTTCCCTGGGGTCGGGGAGTCCAGAACTAGAGGGCATAGTTTTAGCGTGAGAGGGGCAAGATATAAAAGAGACCTAAGGGGCAACTTTTTCACACAGAGAGTGGTACGGGTATGGAATGAGCTGCCAGAGGAAGTGGTGGAGGCTGGTACAATTGCAACATTTAAGAGGCATTTGGATGGGTATATGAATAGGAAGGGTTTGGAGGAATATGGGCCGGGTGCTGGCAGGTGGGATTAGATTGGGTTGGGATATCTGGTCGGCATGGACGGGTTGAACTGAAGGGTCTGTTTCCATGCTGTACATCTCTATGACTCTATGAGTCTATCTATGTCTCTTTCAATTAATTACTTTCCTTCCATATCTAGGAGCACTTTTCAAGCTTTCCTTTGATCTCTCTTCGTACTTCACCTGGAGAACATTATGTCTCTAGATCAATGGACATGTGACACTCAACATCTTCAACACATCCAACCAGCTCATCAGAACTCTCTGGATACTTTTACACAAGACATTTCTTGCTTTGATTGGAAGGCATTTTTCAATGGATTTTCTGCCTTCTTCCTCTCAAGTTTAACTGAGATAACTTGCAGCTTTTTCCAACTGCTTAATGCCAGGATAGTAGGACAATCTGTTTGAGTCATGTATAATTTATTTGTCTCCCTTTGATTTGGATCATTGCTAGCTGTTGTATGTCTGTTGCAACTTATGCCATCAGCATGATGTCACTTGGTGTCAGACTATCTTTCCTTTGTTAAGCAGTTTATTCAGATTTTCAGGGATGATCTTGTTGTATATTCTGATCTAGATGATCTTATTTTGCATGTAGAATATCCTTAAGACATAGATAAATTGGCAAGAAAATCAAAGGATATTGGGGTGGATGGGAATATGGAGCTGGATCACAATCAGATCAGCCATGATATTTTAGAATGGTGGATTAGGCCAAATGGTCTACTCCTGTTCCTAATTCATGTGTTGATATGTTCATATCTACTCCAAATTCAAGCTTCCACTTCAAACTAATGGTTGCTGACTTATTTCTCAACCTCTTGATCGGAATGGTTGTGTGAATTTCTCTGTTTTGGAAAGTGAGGCATCCAGATGATGGTGCACATCATTCTCCATATCTGGTGCGCTTTATTTTGTTTCTATATCATGACCTCAGTTCTGCTACTTTTCTCTTGATTTAACTAAAAGCTAGCTATTTGGATCTTCAGCTGTGTATTCATGCCTTGTGTATTCTGACATTGTTAATAGAAAGCAGAACAGGTAGACAACCCTTTATCTGAAATCTTGAAATCTGAAAAGTTCTGAAAGCTTTCTCATTAACAGGGTTGCTTGGTGTGCAAATAACTAACCCAACTCCACACCCACTTGATGTGTGTCACTCAGATGCGACGTGGGTAGGGGCATGGCCCAGCACTGGCAGGCCTTAATGCTGTTTCAGAGCCCATTTAATTCACAGTGCGTCTACTGTTTGGTAAGGTTTAAAAAAAATGTCACCATCAAACTGTCACTTATTCTGAAATTCAAAAAATTCTGAATTCTGAAAACCAGCCGGTCCCAAGCATTTTGGATAAAGGATTGTGCACCTGTATTGTGAGCTGGTCTTTTCCAATTAGAGCTTTTTGTACATCAGGTTTTGAAGAGCCAGTGGGCTAGTTACATATTTTATGTTATGAGTGCCTCCACCTCCAAATATACTAGTGGATCAGTCTTATAATTGCACATTCAAGAAAGAGGTTGCTAAAGTTTTAGCTACAAAGAATAAGTGGGAATATAATGTTGAGTTTGAGGATCAGCCTTTATCATTTGGATGATAGAGTCAAATAGCTCCTAGTTTCTATAAGGTGATCCCCTACCCCCATAAATTGATGTTGGATGAACAGACTTGCTTGGGTCTGCCAAGAAAGCCTGAGTAAGAGGTGAAGACCAATCATTTTAAAGTAGAGGCGGGTGTTGTCTTGCTATGTTACTGGAAAAGATTTTGGAACTGTATTGTTAAGCACACGTACACATGTAAATGACACATCACTCACCACTGCAGTACAGTAAGTGTACCAAAACAATAATGTATTATTCCACAGTACATGGAGTCATACAACATGGAAACAGACCCTTCAGTCCAACCAGTCCAAGCTGAACATAATCCCAAACTAAACTAGTCCCACCTGCCTGCTCCTAACCCATATCTCTTCAAACCTTTCCTATTCATGTACCTATCTAAATGTCTTTTAAAATGTTATAATTGTACCCGCATCCACCACTTTCTCAGGATGTTCATTCCACATGCGAACCACCCTCCGTGTGAAAAAAAGGCTTTTGTAAATTTCTCTCCTCTCACCTTAAAAATATGCCCCCTAGTCTTAAAACTCCCCATCCTAGGGAAAAGTCAACTACCATTAACTGAATCTATTCCTCTCATTATTTTGTAAACTTCTATTAGATCGCCTCTTCACATTCTACACTCCAGTGAAAAACATCCCAGCCTATCCAGTCTTTCTTTATAACTAAAACCTTCCATACATGGCAATGTCCTGGTAAGTCTCTTCTGAACCCTCTTAAGCTTGATTCTATCCTTCCTAGAACTGGGTGACCAGAACTGAACATAGTACTCCAGAGGTGGCTTCACCAATGTCCTGTAAAACCTCAACATAACTTCCCAACTCCTGTACTCAAAGGACTGAGCAATGAAGACAAGCATGCCAAATGCCTTTTTAATCACCCCCTCGATACATAATACAGAGTTCAAAGAATTATGTACCTGCACCCCTCGGTCCCTCTGTTCCACACCACTACTCAAGGACCACTAATTGTATAAGCCATACCCTTGATCGTTGTACATGGTGAGTTCTTAGAAATATATTCAATGTCAGCTCTCTGTATCTGTGTGAAACAGTGTCATTCTTTCAGAGTTCTGTGAACATAAAACATAACAACGTGGCAGTAGGTGGTTGTGACTAAACAAAATAAGTGCTGAATTAGATTTTTGAGAAAAAAGTCATTCCAGTTAGTGTCAGAGAAAGAGGAAAGATCTGTGTGAATCAGACAAAAATACAAACACCAGAACCACAGCAATGAATGCTCAGCTCCAGCCCATGATGAATTGAGAGGAACTGATACTCTAAAAGACATGAGTAGAAAGGAAAGAGTCATCTGCATGCTTTTGTGGACAGGACAGAAATGTTTAGATCTTTCCAATAGCTGAGAACAGAAGGAAAACAACAATAAAAATTGCGAAAAATGGTTCGAGAAATTCAATTCACATCTGCACCCAAAGTCAAAGCATTGGATCCACCAGTATTTATTTCTGAACTTGAGATAGGAACTACATAAGCCTGTTGACAATTTATTAGTGAGATTGAGAAAATTGCCAGCAAAGATAAATTTTAAAAAAAATGGATGAGAGACTGATAAATCTCAAAATGCTTGAAAATATGACACCTAAGAAATTCTTAATGTCTGTGTTTTACGGTAAAAAGGGATAAAATGGGTCGCTACCCCATTGCCTTTCTGTCCATCACTGAGCTCCCGTTGGGAGGATAAGGTGTCAGCCAACCAGCCTTCCTTAGACCTATTGGTGCCCATAAGTTGCCAGTTGAAGAGCTGCTGGCTTCGAGTGGGACATCCGCTCCATACAAGGATTTTCAGGGGAAATTTCTTTCAAAAATACTGAGACGCCTGACAGCAGGAAATCCACTGCCTGGTTGTCAGTGAATCCTATTGCAGGCTCCCCTGCTGCTATCACCCATAGTTTTATCACAGCAAATTCAAGACTTTTGTATTGATCACTGCATTAGTCATGATTCAACACAAAGAAAGGCCTGAATCTGGGATCATTTGAACGATGAGTTTCAGCTGAGACTGTTGTTGACTGAGACTTATACCCACTAGGACAGTGAAGGAACATATATATTTTTACAATGGAAATGAGGTTTAACAAAGGCACCTACAGCAAAACATTAGAACCAACAGTAGCTTGTCACCAGTTCTGACGGGTGACATCAGCAATGCAAACTAAGCAATTCTTGTTTCAGTCTCTGGGTACCTTATTCACAACTCACTTTCATAATGAAACTGTGACTTAAGGTGTGGACAAGGCTTGATATGATTTATTGAAATACAAAATAAAATATTTAAAACCTGACAATTACAATGAATGTGCAGGTACAATAGACATATGCAGCAATATCCCTGGTTCACACACACACTGGTTACTCAATTTCTCCATTATCAAAATACCCAAATTTATCAAATGGAGGTTGATTTTTCACAAAGGTCAATTATTCAGAAAGCTACTTTATCTGGCTTATGTCTCCTCTTTATCAACAAAACAGAATATGCTTAGAGTGGTGTTTCAGTAAAATTTCTTCAGACATAAAATTCATGAGAGCATTGCCTCTTGGAGTTAACTGGTCTTTGCACAATGGTGCTATACTAACAAATATAGAGAGAAAACGTGAAATTGATCTGAACCATTTTTCTGAATTCTGATAGAGAAATTGTAACAAGAGTACGATTAAAGAAATAGTAAATGAGAGAAAAGTAAAGCAACACATGAGGGCAGTGAACATTAAGCCAACAATTTATTTTTGTACGTAAATTAAGAAGCCTGTTCACTTGTGGAATAATTGCTGAGGCCACAGCAAAGCAAGCCTCAAGCCAGTTTTGATTAAGTAAGCCGGATCACTTCGCTGTACCTTCTACAGAACTCATCATGTATTTTTGCAAGAGAAATGGTTATTAATACCTTGACAATGAGTCCTTTGTCTGACAAAAAAGATGCTCCGGCAATTATGAGTTATTTCATCTTCCGTTGGCTGTGCCAACAATGTATCTTTGTTCTTCAAAATAATATACTTTGCAGATTCTTATAGACAGGACATTTAACACTGAAAGGCTTTTGCCATCAGCTTTTAAATAAGGATGACAACATAGTATAACTGATAAGGCCCTAGGGACCCCGGCACTATTCAAGCAGCTGACAGTTCCTTTGTTATTGGTTGTAGCGATAGTGATGTTGATTCTGGTTTTGGGGCCAGGAACAGACGGGGAATGGTAAATTGATCTGCAGTTCCTGCGACAGTATGAGAAACATTAAATCTTTCGAGGTCTTTAAAAGACTCATTTCAGTTAAAGGAAATGATTCAACAGTTCCAAAAAGTTCATGAATTGTATTGGGATGTCTTACATGTTGACTTAAATGTCTCAGGTGTCTATTGATCTCTAAAATGTTTGAAAGAAAGCATATAATTTATGACTGTGCAATTTTAGTCATGGGTGCTTAAAAATGTCTTTTTGTAGGCTTAATGAAAAATGCCAGATGAAACAACTTTGATTATTTACCAGTAAATGGTTTGTATTTGTAAATAATGCCTGATAATCTTGTCCTACAACTATAGCTCGATTTGTACTCTACTACCATATACCATAAAGTTGTCAGAGATGGAATTATACTGGGATTCCCCAATAATTAGATTTTAATAGCTATGCAATTGTGACAGAACCATTGTTCAGAATTCAACCTATCCCCATGAGAGGAAGCAGAATATTTTTAGGTGTTCCTCTTTCTGTTTGAACATCTTGTTAAGTGACAGTCTTCTAATCACTCCCAATTATCAAATAGACACATTCCAATTACTGTCAGTAGATACCATGTATTATTAAGTTGGATTTCAATACTTAATATGAGGAATAGGATATTCTTTATATGTTATTCCTAAATAATGCATACAAGCATATGCCAACTGACTTCTTGGTTTAAAGTCAAAATGACATAATTCAAACTCCTTTTTTTAAAGTTGCAGAGAAATAGGTGAAGAAGGAGCCATTGTCACAAAAGACAATTGGCATCTCTGTGCAGTACAGAGACAATTAGTTATGTTAGAACTTGAGGGTAATCCCTCCACAGGCATGGGTTAAGGCTAGGAAACAAACCTTCATAGCACAGGATTAAAGTTATCTTGAAGACAGGAAGGTTATGGTATGGTTACTCCACTATAGACACCAGGTAAAGCTCTGGGTCCCTGGGTTCAAATCCTCGTGTGGCAGAGAGTGGAACTTGAATTCAATAAAAAAAATCTGGAAATAAGAGTCTAATGCTGGCTGTGAAACATTGGCATTTTACAAAGTTATCTGGTTTCCTGATGCGCTTTAGGGAAGGAAACCTGCCATCTTTACCTGGTCTGGTTTTGCCTCCAGGCCCACAACAATGTGGTTGACTCTTAACTGCCCTCTGAAATGGCGTTGCAAGCCATTCAGTTGTATCAATTTGCTAAATGCCTCAATTAAGGGAATGAAATAAAATGGACCACCTGGACATGACACTGGCAAGCATAACTGTGTCATCCCTGCAAATCCTCCCTTACTAACATTTAGTGCCAAAACGAAGAGGGCCATCTCACAGACTGCTTATGCATTAGCCTGAATCATCATACGGAATCATACCTTCCATTCAATAGTCCCAGACAACACAATCACCATCTCTGGAAATGTCCTGTTCTTCCTCACATGTTGAGTCCTTCATCCCGGGATCATTCTTGTAAACCCCCTCTGGACTTCCTCCAAGGCCAGCACATCCTTCCTTAGATATCGAGCTCAAAACTACTCACAATTTTCTAAACATAGTCTGACCATGGCCTTATACAGTCTATACAGTAGGAGGAGACAATACATACTTCCCCATCCTCAATGATGGAGAGCCAAGCACACCAGAGCAAAAGATAAGGATGAAACATTTGCATCAATCTTAAACCAAGTGGATTATCCATCGTAACTTCTAACGGAGGTCCCCATCATCATAGATGCCAGTCTTCAGGCAATTCGGTTCACTCCACTTGACATCAAGAAGTAACTGGAAGCACCGGATATTGCAAAGGATATGGGCCCTGACAACATTTTGACAATAGTAATAAAGACATGTCCTCTAGAACTTTCTGAGCCCCCAGCCATGCTCTTGCAGTATAGCTGCACTGCTGACATCTACCCAACAGTGTGGAAAATTGCCTAGGTTTGTCCGGTACACAAAAAGCAGGACAAATCCAAACAGGCCAACTACCTCTCCATCAGCCCACACTCAATTATCAGTGAAGTGATGGAAGGTGTCATCAATAGCACAATTAAGCAACATTTGCTGATTGATAAGATGCTCACATTATGCCCGGTTTGGGTTAAACCAGGGTCTCTCAGCTCTTGATCTCATTATAGATTTGATTCAAACATTGACAAGACAGCATAATTCCAAAGGTGTGGTGAAAGTGTCTGCCCTTGTAATTATGGTCATATCTGACTGAGAGTGACATCAAGTAGCCCTAGCAAAATTTAAGTCACTGGGAATTGGGAGAAAGCTCTCGACTGTTTGGAGTCATATCTGGTGCAAAGGGAGAAAATTGTCATTGTTGGAGGTTAGTTCTCTCAGATCCAGAACATCTCTGCAGGGGTTCCTCAGCAGGTTCCCCTGCTGCTTCATCAATAGCCTCCCTTTCATCATAAGATTAGACATGGAAATGTTCACACATGATTGAACAATGTTGATCACCATTTGTGACTCCTCTGATAACTGGATAATGACAAGGTTTAGGCCGATAAGTAGCATGTAACATTTGTCACACATTGCCAGGCAATGATCATCTCCAAGAGAGAATCTAACCATTGACCTTGACATTTGCAACAGTCTTATCATTCCTCAATGTTAGCATCCTGCAAGTTACCATTGACCAGAAACTGAACTGGACTAGTTATATAAATGGAAGAGCACAGCAATTCAGGCAGCATCCGAGGACAGGCAAAATCGACGTTTCGGGCAAAAGCCCTTCATCAGGATGAAGGGCTTTTGCCCGAAACATCGATTTTGCCTGTCCTCGGATGCTGCCTGAATTGCTGTGCTCTTCCAGCACCACTGATCCAGAATCTGGTTTCCAGCATCTGCAGTCATTGTTTTTACCTAGTTATATAAATGCTGTAGCTACAACAGCAGGTCATGGGCAGGAATCCTGCAATGTGTAACGCACATCTTGAATCTCCAAAGCATGTCCACCATGTACAAAACATGAGTTAGAGGTGTGATGGAGGACTTCCAACTTACTTGAAAGAGTGTAACTCCAACAACATCAAGAAGCTTGATGTCATCCAGGACAAAGCAGTCTACTTGATGGCGTCACACCTGTAAGCATTCACTTCCTCCACCACAGATGCCCACCAGCAGCAGTGTGTACTAAATACAAGATGCATTGTGAAATTTCACCAAGTTTTTGAGAAATCATCTTCCAAACCCATGACTACTCCAATCAAAAAGGACACGGGCAGTAGATACATGGGAACACCAACTGCAAATGCCCCTCCAAGCCATTCACCATCCTACCTTGGAAATATATTGTTGTTTCTTTGGTTCACTGGGTCAAAATCTTGGAACTCTCTCTTTGATGGCATTATGGGCATATCTACAGTAAATAGACTGCAGCAGTTCAAGAAGACAGTTTGCCATCACCTTCTGAAGGGAAACCAGGGTGGGCAATAAATGCTGGCCCAGTGAGTGATGCCCATACCACATGATGTCTTGAGAGCTAAGAGCCTCAGCGAGAGGAGTTGTGATTTATTTCAAACAATTACACATTATCTATTCATTGTGCATTTGATAATACATGACCATAACTTTAACATTAGTTGCAGTCACATGGTGAGAAAACCAGACAAAAACAATAATATCCTACCATAATGCCAGTGGAAAAATTGGTGACAAGAATAAAAAGTGGCAGACAAAAAATAAAGGGAGGGAATGGGAGGGAAGTAGGAATGGTACAGTGTTCAAATAATGTAAATAATGTATGTGTTGCATAGTAAAAATTAATAGGAAACTATTGAAAACACCTAAGCTTTGTTCTTGTGATTACTGATTCCAACTGATAGGATCAGTGCCGGTATCTGTGGTTATACCATGTGTCAATGCCACTTTCAATAGACAGCACTCAAACAAAGCCACACAGTGGACCTTAAATCTCAGATCATCCTGTTCTCAAAAAGAATAATGCTTAAGATTTGAACAATCTGCTTTTATTTTCTCTTTTTGCTGTCCTGGCTTGAGAAAGCATGACATTGCAATAAGCTTTTCCATAAGAAATCTTCCCTCTCACTCTGTAGCAGGATCCTTGATCTTTATGACTATAATAAATTCACATCAAAGGAGCTTCTGTTGCTGTCTGGAGTTAAGTGACTTCCATGAAACCTATTGCCAACTATGCATTAAAACCAATTTAGCGCCAACCCTGCCTTTCCCTTAAACCAAAGCATCAGTGTGTAACCCTAGTATACTTACAATTGAAGACCATTTAACCATTTTCAGTTTCTTTTAGAACTGTTGGTCTTTAAGTTCAAGGATCCGTATACATTTTAAGTAAATTTGCCACAGTTAAACTTGGCTTTTACATGAGGTAAGACTACATTTTAATTTGCAGCACTAAATGCATGGATAATAGCTTAAAGTCTATTTCTAAAGAGAGAGAGGGCATGAAATGTTACATGTTCTAACTTGCTATTGTAAGGATGGTGACTTCAAGATTTCAGTACATTATATTTAGAATGCTCTTTGTTACATCTCAATATTGCTTTGTCACATTTCACCTGTTGTATGGACATTGTGCAACATTTTTATATTTCACAGCTTATTAATCTAGTCAGGAGGCAATGGCAAAGGGGTATTATTGATAGGCTATTAATTCAAACACCTTCTAATGTTTTGAGGACTTGGGTTCAAATTCCACCATGGCAAACAGTGCAATTTGAATTCAATAAAAATCTGCAGTTAAAATTTTAGAACTAATTGTAAGGAAAACCCCAACTGGTTCACAAACAACCTTTAGGGAAGGAAATCAGCTGTCCTTACCTGCTCTGGCCTACATGTGCCTTGAGATTCACAGCAATCCCTCTGGGCAATGAGGGATGGACAATGACTGCTGGCCCAGCAGCGACGCCTTTATCATGTGAATGAATAAAAAAAAGTTCTGACAAAGAAGATAGGGTGGGAGTAAGGCTATCATAAGCCATCAAGAGAGATTAAAGAACAGCATCTTGCCTGCTGTTATTAATGTCTGAATGGACCTCTCAAATTTTAAATTTAATATCGATTTCACTCTCTATGCACCTTCTCTGCAGTTGCAACATCGTACGCTTCACTCTGATCTATTACCCAAATGTATTTTGTATGGAATGATCTGCCTATACTGCATTCAAAACATGTACCTTTACCTGGGTACATGTAATAATAACAAATCAAATCAAGTTACTTTCCCAGTCAACATGACCGTGGTTGATTCTCAATGACAGTTCTAAACTCCTGTGCACTCCTCTTATGTTTTCACATTTTAAGATTAGATTAGATTACTTACAGTGTGGAAACAGGCCCTTCGGCCCAACAAGTCCACACTAACCCTCCGAAGAGCAACCCACCCAGACGCATTCCCCTACATTTACCCCATTCACCTAACTTTACGGGCAATTTAGCATGGCCAATTCACCTAACCTGCACATTTTTGGATTGTGGGAGGAAACCCACGCAGACACAGGGAGAATGTGCAAACTCCACACAGACAGGCTTCCAGAAATCTATTTCTTACTTAAATCTATTCAGTGGCTTTGTCTCCACACCTTCATGTGGTGGATAATTCCACAGACTCGCCACCCCCTGAATGAAGACTTTTCTCTTCACCTCAGACTGACATGGTCTTCTGCATACCCTGTGACCTTGACCTTATGTTCTGGACGCCATGTCCAGAGGTAACATCATGCCTCATTTCAAATTCCATCAAAATGGCAAAAAGATCTGTAGTAGTAAAAACAATCAAATTTTTAATATTAGTCACATAACTAGTATTAGAAGACCAAATTTGTTTGGAAAGACATTTCTTAAGCTTCACTCTGTAATTTTATTCTAATTAATTGGAACACCACCCCCTGCAAGTTCCCCTCCAAGCCATTCACCATCTTGAGTTGGAAATATATCATCATCCCTTCAGTGTTGCTAGAACAAAATCCTGGCATTCCCTCCTTAATGGCATTATGGGTCAGCCTACAGCAGGTAGACTGCAGCAGTTCAATAAGACAGCTCACCACCACCTTCTCAAGGGGAAGCCCTAAATGGGTTTTTTGCTCGGTTTTCAACAAGGAAAGGGAACTTGTTGTAAATTAAAACTTAGAGGAGTTGGGATACTGTCTTGACCAGATCAAGATTGATGAAGTTGATGTGCTAGAAATTTTGGAAAACATTAAGATTGATAAGTCTCCAGGGCCAGACCAGATTTATCCTAGGCTACTCCGGGAAGCGAGAAAGAAGGTTGCTAAGCTGCTTGTGAGAATATTTGCCTCCTCACTCTCCACAGGAGTCGTACTGGTGGATTGGAAGGAGGTGAATGTTGTTCCTCTTTTCAAGAAGGGTAATAGGGAAATTCCTGGCAATTACAGACCAGTCAGTCATACGTCTGTGGTCAGCAAAGTTTTGGAAAGAATTCTGAAGGATAGGATTGATGACTATTTGGCAAAGCATAGTATGATTAAAGGCAGTCAGCATGGCTTTGTGAGGGGCAGGTCATGCCTCACAAATCTTATTGAGTTCTTTGAGGTGGTGTCAAGACAGGTCGATGATGGTCGAGCAGTGGATGTGATGTATATGGACTTCAGCAAGGCATTTGATAGGGTTCTCCATAGTAGGCTCATTCATAAAGTCAGGAAGTATGGGATACAGGGAGATTTGACTATCTGGATTCAGAATTGGCTGGCTGACAGAAGGCAGTGAGTGGTTGTAGATGGGAAGTATTCTGCCTGGAGGTCAGTGTTGAGTGGGGTCCCACAGGGCTCTATTCTTGGGCCCCTGCTCTTTGTAGTCTCTATAAATGACTTGGATGAAGAGGTTGAGGGGTGGGTTAGTAAATTTGCAAATGACACGAAGGTTGGAGGTGTCGTCGATAGTATAGAGGGCTACTGCATGCTGCAGCGTGACATGGACAGGATGCAGAGCTGGGCTGAGAAATGGCAGATGGAGTTCAACCTGTATAAATGCGAAGTGATGCATTTTGGAAGGTCGAACTCGAATGCTGAATATAGGATTAAAGACAGGATTCTTGGCAGTGTGAAGGAACAGAGGGATTTGGGTGTGCAAGTACATAGATCCCTCAAAGTTGCCACTCAGGTGGATAGGGTTGTTAAGAAAGTATATGGTGTTATGGCTTTCATTAGCAGGGGGGTCGAGTTTAAGAGCCACGAGGTTTTGCTGCAGCTTACAAGTCCCTGGTGAGACCACACTTGGAATATTGTGTCCAGTTCTGGTTGCCCTACTATAGGAAAGATACAGAGGCTTTGGAGAGGGTACAAAGAAGGTTTACCAGGATGCTGCTTGGACTGGAGGGCTTGCCTTATGAAGAAAGGTTGAATAAGCTCAGACATTTCTCTCTGGAGAGAAGGAGGAAGAGAGGAGACCTGATCGAGGTGTACAAAATAATGAGAGGAATAGATAGTTAATAACCAGAGACTTTTCCCCAGGGCAGGATTGACTGGTATGAGAAGTCATAGTTTGAAGATATTAGGAGGAAGATATAGAGGAGACGTCAGAGGTAGGTTCTTTACGCAGAGAGTTGTGAATGCATGGAATATGTTGCCATTGATGGTGGTGGAAGCAGAGTCATTATGGACATTTAAGCAACTGCTGGACATGCACATGGATCGCAGTGAGTTGAGGGGGGTGTAGGTTAAGTTACGATATTTTACATTAGGATTAAATCTCGGCACAACATCGTGGGCCAAAGGGCCTGTTCTGTGCTGTACTTTTCTATGTTCTATGTTCTATAACTAGGGATGGGCAATAAATGCTGGGCAGTCAGCAATGCCCATAACCCACAAGTAAGTTAAAAAAAATGTCATTACTATCCTCCCTCAGCACATATTAGGCTTTGGAGCTGACAGAATTGCATGCTGGAATTCCATGTTACACGAACCATTGTTGTATTTACCTGTGTATCACATTGCAATTACTCAGGGCTGATAGCTTCCTTTCAGTGTGATCTTAGCGCTGCTCTTAACTATCACAATATCATGTTTTAAATGTATTGTGAGTATACACTCTGGATAGTTAATGATTTGTGTGTGGAACGTATCTGTAAATCATGGGAAAATTTGGCACACTTAAGAGTGCTATTCCTGAAAAGTGTCCATCATTCTTGAATATTTGAATGCCTCAATTATGTTAAGAAAAGGCTGGGCTTGCAGGAGCATGTGCATTGGCAGTGATATCTCTCAACATATTTGTAAAAACAGTGACAAATATGCTACAAATAACTAAAAATAATTTTAAATTAATGGAAGAGCATATAGCAAAATAAAATGAAGTATGAAATCATATATGTATTTTAATTTTTAAAAATCAGCATAATATTGTGCATGTGCATATGCATGCAATCAGAAATAATTGGCAGTGAGCATGCACTGTCAGCAACCATCATCAGATCATTGGTATCAGTAATCCTATTGTTTACAAAGCAACACTGATAATAGCACTGCAACCTGTTTGATTCAATTCTGACAAAATAAATAGTCACTCAAAATATTTTTCAGTGCTTTCAATGTCCGTTTCTGTTTCTCACTAACTTTAGGTTAGTTGTTTGACAATAAATTTTTGCAAAAAAATTGGAGTTAAATAATTTTCTATCCATTGGGCAGTGAGCACAGATCAGAATCCTGGATTATCCAAGAACATATCGACCTTTCAAATTCCAACAACAACTTTTTAAAAGAGTACTACTTCAGTCAAAATGACTGCAAATGTAAGTTCATGGCTGTCTAGAAAGAAACTGGAATTTCACAACTGCAGGTGTCAAAGAAGCTGCAAAGGGAGGAAATGCACTGCAAACTGAGCTATAATCTTAGATTATGAATATGGCGGGAGAAAAGATAACAGTTTGGGTGAGGGAAATATTTTGACTTTTTCCCTTCAAAAACAGGGATTAAAAACTGATAGACTCCTAGTGTGGGTATGCCTGTGGAAATAGGTGTGCTAGTGTGGGTATGCCTGTGGAAATAGGTGTGCGACTGAGCTGAGGTACTCATGTGCATTGACCAGGGTGTGAGTGCAAGTCAAAGGACCAGTCACTAGTTCATCCATGTGTTGCAGATAAGAGAATTTCTTGCTCTGAATGCTAGAATCCAGCTCACCAGTCAGCTGGTCAACAGCAAACAGGACAAAGTGAGGACTTTCTTGAGCTGAGTGCTGTCAGACAACCATTGTCAATAGGATCCAGGACATAAAAAATTCAAATAACCTGCAAAGCTAAGAATTCTGGAATTGACTGTTCAACTAACAATGTTCTACCATCTACACTTCACTAATGACCCATAGAGATGGGCCCATATATATCTTTTAATGCTTCTCTTTTTTCCCACTAATTTCTCATTTCTAATGTGCGCATGTCTGTTGTGTTACTATTTTTTTCTTGCATTTAATAACTAATTAACCCACTTTAATTCAAGGAAACCTGGTTTAATTGGCACCTTCTAAAACATAAATTAATTCAGTCAAGAAGGATTTCCACAAGGGTGAGATCCTTTGTAAATTACATTGTTGTAAGCAACAGAGAGAACAAGTGATTAAAGAAGAGGAACCAGTTCGTCCCTCCTCACTAGGGAGCTTGACAATTTGGGAGATCTTGTCTCAAATCATAATCACTTGGGAATTATTGTCTGTGCTCTGATTGTAGCACACAAAATACTTAAAATCACAGCAGGTCAGACAGCATCCATGGAGAGAAAGCAAGCTACCATTTTCAGTCTAGAGCACTCTTCATCAGAACTGTGATAAAGAGTCATTTAGACTCAAATCATTCGCTTGATCTTTCTCCATGAATACTGCCTGACCTGCCGTGATTTCCGTATTTTTTGTTTTCAGTGCAGAGTCCAGCATCTGCAGTAATTTGCTCCTCTTCTCGTTATAACAGTTGCCTTTCTTTGCTCTGGCTCCCTTAATCTTCTCTTTTTTCAGCTGAAGTTGTCCTAGTTCCAGCAGTGGATGCATTTTAGTTCGAATTTTAAGTTGAAGCCACTGTTCAACTTTTGAGTGATTGCTCACCTGCTTGATGTTAATCTTGCCACTTCTTGTCTATTATTCAGTACTCACAGTTCCTTGTCTGTGTTTTAACTGTAGTATTTAGTTTTGGAAACTCTTGCATTCATCAGAATTATGCTGCTTTATCAGACTGCATTGGCTGTAGAGATTCTGCTCTGCTAATCAATCCCTGCATGTCTTAGAGAAACTTTCTCTAGCTTTCACTCATCCTTCATCAGCTGCAAGGTCGACTTTAATTTCTTCTCTCTTGATTACTTTCCCTTCTCTCCTTATTACCTAATTCACATTTTGGCTATTTTACCTTCCCCTACTCTAAGGCTTGATTCACTCTCCACCCAATAGTTTTCTGTTTGTCTTAGCAATCTCTGCAGGGCCCAATCAAGCACCTATCACTGTCTTCTAATGAACAACAGCCCCACTTGCCCCATCAGCAATCCCACCAACCTTCCCATTCAGCTTGTTTGCTGGAGGTTAATCTTGCCATCCTCCTGTCCACCCCTCTGATCTCTCCCATGGCTGATTCTCAGAATCTCCCTCCAGAATCTGTTCGTTTCTAAACAAAGCCCTTGCTATCCCTGACATTATTGTGGATGATTGCATTAACAACATGGTGTTGACTGAAACTTAGTTTATGATCTTTCCCTGTCTGAAGTCTCTGACCTGGCTATATTTTCCATCACCTGATCCATCCAAGGCATTATAGTCATTGTGAGATCCTCATTACCAGATCCCACCTTTTTGTTTCCATTTCCTCCTCTGGCATCTTGTCCTTTGAAAATCTCACCTGTTTCACCCTTTTCAACTTACCTTTAAAATCTTTGTTCTTTACTTCACACTGAAGCTATAAATTTCTTACTTAGATGCTCTTTCCCACCTTGTTCTTTGCACTGAATAAACTAATCTCTAGATTAGAAGATAAGTATGGAGGGAAAAATGAGTTAGGAACTAAGGGGCAGAAAACTCACTGCTAGAAACTTTTCTGTTGAACATGGAGACCTAAAAAGGCATGCAGACGAGTCATAAGCCTGTATAGACTTATCAAGCTATCCAGTGGAGCTTGGGAGTGGCCTGGATCAGTATTGCAAACCAAATGATCCACTTTGCCAATGGAGAGAAACCTGCCCTCCCATGTTAACCAATAACATGAAGGTTGTTTCTTCTTAGATTATCCCATTTTTCGCATCTGCTGTTGTAAAGAGTTAATGCTGAGGGGTGCCTCAGGTACCACCTACTGGTGCCATTTGGTTTTGGTGAGAGAACAGGTTAGGATTTCAAAGGGGATGACCTACCATCCAAGTTCTCCTCATAGTCTCTGTAACAGGGATTAGGCAACCAGGTAGAAAATTAACAAACAGGACCTCAATTGTAGTAATCTGTTTGATTACTGGATGCTGTCAAACCATAAGTACATAACATAAGTGTGATTGTTAGGGTGCTGGACATTAGAATGCCAAATGGGTTGTGGGGATAGCAGGATAGCAGGGTGCCAGGCAAGTAGGATGCCAGCTGGGAAGGATGCCAGCTGTGGAGAGGGCAGGGTGCGAGAAGTAGGATGTCAGATAGGGTGTCAGATTTGTAGGCTGCTAGCTGGATAGGATGTTAACTGAGGAGGGGGCTAAGTGGAAAGCCAATTTGGAAGGGGGTAGGTTTCCAAGTGGGTAAGGTGCCAAGGTTCAAGGTAAATAATGCAGTATTTAGAACAGATCAGGGTGAGTCAGATAAATTGAATCCAGCGGGAAGGCAGGAAGTGGGGGGAGGTGGTGTCAGGTCGAGGGTGGTTAGGGTATGCTGGGTTGGGTCAGGTTGGGCTGGAGAAGGTGTTGATGGTTCATGTCAGAGCAGGTACTGAAGTGGGGTGGGAGAGTTGAGTAGGGTCTGATAGCAGCAGGTGAGTGTGTGTCCTGTCCCAGGGCAAATGGTGCTGGGTCCCATTTGTAGGGGATGTTGAGTCCCTGAGGTGGGGAGAGAGGTTACTCAGGAGCTAAACTATGCATTTAATAGTTTAACATATCATGAGTAACTATTTAGCTTAATGTAATTGGAACCCTGTAAAGTCTTTCCAAGCTTAAAGGAATTGTTCAGTGGAAAATTCAATCTCCTATACAATTCCCTTGGATTACGCTATGATAAGGATTCTGCAGGATTCCTATGCTCACCGTTGATCTAAGCTGGAATAACTACTGTCTGGCCAATGCACAGTCTGGGCCAATGTTCAAGGCTATAAGAAAAAGGTAGGAATATGACACAAATTCATAAAGCACATTGAATACCCATTGAGAAACTTAACGTCCACTTAAAGTCCAAAGTTTTGCAATGTCGCAAAATTTTATTGAATGCTCACAAGTTCATAAACAGCCAAGAAAATGAAGCCATTAGACAGTTGGACTAGTAGAGAACGTGCCACCTTTACTAAATCATGTTGTAGAGAATTGAATTTTACTTTGGTTTACCTGATACTTCCTTTAAATGAAATGCTGTATGTGCAAAGTCCTGAGGGGCTAATATTGGCGTCAATTCTGAAAATAGAACACAATTGTAAAATATTTAGTTACGGGAATCAACCTTGAATTGCAATTTTACAGATAGTAAAATCCTCTGTATTCAAGCAGTCTTGTGATATATGCAGACAACTAGCATAAAGCTAGTGGCTTGCCAACTACACATAACAACTCATTCGCACAAATGTGATATGTAGCACTCTGCAATAAATTTTCTTTTCAGATGAAATCTGATAATGCCATCCTTTACTCTTCAGCTCATATTTCAATGTTGATTTAAATGTGACAAATCTGGAGGGCAGAATCTGAGGTTAAGCATGGCCTTTTAGCAAAGCAATTTAAATAAAAAATAACTGGTTGGATACTTTCTTTTAATATTCGCCATTTATTGGGCACAGATGAATGACATACTACTTACATTGCCCCATGTATGAATCTTCGTTGGTAAAAATGAGTTGTTTTAAATGATATACAGAGAATGGGGAAAGGCAAGAAAATTGTCAACACGAAGACATTGCAGAAGTCACTTAGTATTAGATTTCAGTCTGTTTAGCTTTCATATTTTTTTTAATTAACTGAAAAACATGATATGCCAGTGAGAACTTATTCTGGCAGTAATCAACAGCCATTTTCAATTTAATCAAATCAGGCGACAGGATGTTTTGGTTTAAGGCATTTGTTGAATTATCATTCTTAAAGCCAAAGATTCTTTTGAACAAAGTTGTTACTGATTATCTCCTGTCTATAGGTTGCGTAAATGTACCTCACAACTCTGACCTGTACCATTGAGAAGGACACACACAGAATTATCATTGTTAGGTTCTTCTAATAAAGTCACATTTGGCTCTCTCTGCATTAAACTTCAAATTTCCTTCATAACACCAAAACACAGTGTGAACACAAAGACGGCAGACAGCTCCACAATCAACTTTTTGGAGTAGCTACAAAACAGCAATTCATATTGTCTTACCAGAATATCCAAAATCACAAGAAAACATAAAACTGTCGACTGAAACATTTAGCACTACAGCACCATTAGAAGCAGAGCTCCAGAAGCTGGAGGCCTTCACAATGGCAACTATAGTCCTCTCATCCATACCAGTTGAGCAGGAAGAAAGCTAGTGTGCAAACTCACAAATAGGTCAAAAAACACAATGTTCAGACCTGCAAAGTACCTCTTCTACATCAGATTACTCTGCAAATTATCCTAAACCTTTAAACAATTTAAGGAAGTAATTTCACACTGTTCCTATGCTATTCAGGAGATATTTTCCACAAACTTGATGTTGCTGTAAGTCCAACAAGATATTCTGCTTCAAAAATTGTGAGGAAATTCTGAGGAAGGGTCACTCAACCTGAAACGTTAACTCTAATTTCTCTCTACAGATGCTGCCAGAGCTACTGAGCTTTTGCAGCAATTTCTGTTTTGTTTCGGATTTACAGCATCTACAGTTTTTTCAATTTTTAAGATGTTCTCCTTACTGCACAATTGAACAATGTTGCATATGAATTTCAATGATGGCGCTATGTCAAGTATGTGTGTCATATATCTCAGAGAATAGCTGATCCATTTAAACAACATGTTACTTTGGTTATTGTAATAGGCAGAGAATAGACTATACTCAAACAGCCTGTACTTGAAAAACCAAAATGTCAGATATTGTTGTGCAATGAGGCAGCACTTGGTGAACAATTACTAGTGTATTAAAAATTGCACTAACAACCAATTTAGAATAATCAGTCAAGCTCATAACTGGCTCATTTACGCTTGCTAATAGTGACATACAGAGCTATGCACGGGTCCATCCTTTGTAAACTATAAGAAGTATATATAAGCTTTGCACATTTGTGGATTACCCAGGATCTTTGAGGGTCTATAATTCCCTATGATTTTCTCTTTTGCAGCAACTTAGCCAATCAAAGTTAACTTCCCAAATCATCACCCTTTTCCCCTGTAGTATAAATTGCTGTGACTATTTGAAATTTTGCATTCTTGCTTTTGTCTGATGAGTGTAAGACAAAATCCTTCAACACCATATCTTTTTGATCTGTAACATAATCTGTGTTTATAATGTTCTTAGATGAGAGATTAAATTGGCAAAGAATACTTTGCAAACTCTCCATACCAGTACTTCTTGCTTATGAATTTTGATTGACCTGCATTTCCTGTGTATTTCCTGCATTTTATATTTTTATTTCAGATTTTCACAATTTGTAATATTTTTCCTTATAAAGGGAACAAGTAAATGTAGTGTAGTTTTATTTCTAAGGTGTTTAGTAAGTTGTCAAATAAAATGAGTTAATCATGTTGGGGGGTGATGATATATTAGCAGGATAAACGATTGGCTTAGCAACAACTAATAGAGAAGTCAGACAATTAGTTATTTACAGGGTGACAACTGTAACTAATGGACTAATGCTGGAATCAGTGCTGGGGTTTCAATTATTTGTAATCTATATTCATGATTTAGCTGACGAGACAGTCTGTATTATAACCAGATTTGCTGATGATATAAGGATAGGTAAGAAAACAAGTTGTGAGGCAGATATATTAAATCTTCTAATTTATGTAGGAATCCTTATTTCTGACCCAGATCAACAAAAGTTAACCCTTTCATCTTTATGAGAATTTGAGCCATCTTCCAATCCAGGATTCATCCCAACAGACTCAATCCAGAAAAACTATGTAAGTAGTGTCAGAGAGAATCTTCCCAGAAGCCACATCCTTTGCAGCAATAGATGCTACATTCTAAAAAGCAAAATCTTCAAATATTCTCAAAGCCTTTTTTGACAAGCTACTGAGAGATGGCAGGTGTTTATGTGAAGAGTAGTGTGAGGGTGTAGATTGACAAGTAAGTGAGTGAAGGATTAGTGTGTCAAGTAGGTAATGAGGTGAGTAAAGGTAGGTACATGTAGGGTACCAGATTGGTTGATGAGGGTATACGGTGGCAGGAAATTGGTGAGGCAGTAGAGTGACAGCTAATTTAGAGAATATTTTGGCAGTTGGGTGGAGGGTGCTAGTTGAGTGTTTGAAACTGTAGGTTTCCAGGTGATTGAGAGGATAGTATGCCAGTTAAGTGGGGGAGCAACTGAGTAGGTTGGCAGGTGGGCAAGATGGCAGATGGGTGGGGTGGCAGGTGGGCTAAGTGGCAGAGAAGCAAGATGGCAAGGTGGCAGCTTAGTGTTTGAGGAGGTTAGAGTGGCAATTAAGTAAGGTTCCAGGTTCTGAGAGGATATGTTAACAGGTAATTTGGTGAAGGGTGGAGCAGCAGGTGATTTTTAAAGTGTATGGTGGGTAAGAAACAGGCAGGGAAATGGGTGAAGTGGTCAGGTGGCAGCTAGGTTTTGAATGGAGGGATATAAATGGTTGCTGGGGTGGCATTATTGATAAGTGGTGTGGCAGGTGAGTGTGATAACTAATGAGTGAGATTGTCAGGTGGCTATTAAATGGTTGAGAGACATGAGCAGGAATGGCTGGACTTGATTTCCAAGCACATCAGGTTGAGTGGTTGGTTGTCTGGTATTTGGGCTGGGAGAGGAATCGGCTGGGAAGGGGTATCACATCAAATGTTGAGAAGTAGGGTGGTCTATGTGATGGTTGGAGGATTCACCCTCACTGATTCGAGGATGAGTGTGGTGGTTGTGGCAGGACCCTGCTGCTGTACAATTGGCCAGGTGTTAAAGTGGTTATCAATCTAGGTTTTCTGATTACTTATCCATGCAAGTAATTAGTTTAAAACATGCTGAATCAAGAGTTGATGACTTTTTCAGGTGTTTCAGATTCTGAGTAATTGCTGATTAAAAGTTTAAACTTTCAAATTGGGCAATAACTGTGTAATGAGCACATGAGAACTTCCTATGGGGGCTTGACATACATCTTTTATGCTGTGTCTAGTCTTTGCCTGTCTAGAGACTGGAAGATCTGGGCTAATGAGCATGTAGAGGGATACAGATAGGGTATGTAAGTGGGTAAGGGATGGCAGATGAAATATAATGTAGGAAACTATGAGATTATCCACTTTGGCAGGAAGGTAGAATATGAGTTCAGTTAGAGAGAGACTACAGGATTCAGTAGAGAGTGATCTTAATGGCCTTTTATGTGAATCACAAAGTTAAAAAGCAGTTTTAGGAAGATCAATGGAATGTTGCTATTTATTGTAAGGGGGATGGGGTATAAAATAGGGAAGACTTGTTACAGTTGCATAGGTATTGACAAGACTGCAGATGGAGTACTGTACACAGCTTTGGTCTTATTATGAAAGGAGGAATGTGCATATATTGGAAGCAGTTCAGAGATGGTTCACTCGATTGATTGCTGGAATGAAGAATTGTGTCATGATTCACTTGGGAAGTGCACTAGACCCACCAAGTCCCCAACTTACTGACTGAAAAATGTTTTTGTACTTAACAAGAAAATTTATTATGCACAAATTGTCTTTAATCAATTAGGAAATACGAATGACTAATTCATAAAAATTTAGACTTGTTTTCCCTTCCTAAATACATAGACACACAAAAACAGACAAACATGGATATTAAGGATGGTAAGCAAAAAAAAAGAATTCTGTAAAGCACTGTTTGACAGCTGCAGTCTGGACCACAGGATGCAATGCATTTCTTCCTTTCCATTCTCTTGATTCCTTTTAGCTCTTCATTGTTGACACAAGATGGTTTACACAACACTGCTCTCTTGCATTCATTGGGTGACAAACTGTCTTTGAAGGCATTGTCAAGTCGCTATAGTCTTACCAAACTGTGTGAGAGAGAGATGGCAGTGGTGATTTAACCTGATGCCCATCATACCTCAGGCGAGGCAAGAATTTAAGAAGGAGAGTCCTGCATGGAACCTCAGCCAGTGCAGGGATTGAACCCAAGTGTTGGTATCACACTGCTTCAAAAACCAACTGTCTAGCCAACTGAACTAAACCTCTAAAGGAAGTGCATTCCTTCTTTAATAGAGTATTTGTAGAAAAAAGTGAGTGGAAGACAGCTCACTTTTACTGGAGACGTTCTGATGCCTCTACACAAGAGAGAGAGAGACACCAAGTGGTTTTTTCATGTTTTCTCTTTTGCATGTTAGGTGGTTCTGTACTAATCTGGCCCCACAGAAAGCCTTGGTCACCTGATCAGGAGATCACCAAGACATTATTGCAAAGTAGTTTCAGCTCCAGGGTATCTACTTCTGCTCACACTGTTCCAGGAATATGCAACATTGTGTGTTGTTTTGTATCCTGGAATAATTTACAACATACTCTGTACAATTTTTAAAACCGGAGCTATCCCTTAGTAAAATCTCCCTAATTTTAAACAGTGTCTCCCATTCTTTTTTTAGCTCATAATTCATTAGCAAAGGAAATTAAACAATTGTCTTCTGAGGAAATGTTGAACAGGTTGAAAAGCCTATACTTAGATTAGATGAAAGAGAGATGAACTTATTGAAATATAGAAAGAGGCTTGGCTGGGTAGAGTCTGAATGGGTTAATGCTGAGGTGTACCTTTAACACTACCACTATGATGATTTCATATCTAGTTGGTGAGAAAACCTTTAAGAATTCAAAGAAGTAAGACCTACCTTTCAGGCTTTCCTCATAGTCTCTGTAACAATGTCTATCATATTAATTTAACTTGCATATAGTTGGTATCATGTGATAAGCTACATTATATCTAAGTCAAAAACCTATCTACTGAGACTGTCAAGTGTTTTCTTCTTTCATACTGCCAAAGTACCTTTGTAGATACCTGCCTGAAAGAATGGGTGGTGGCAAGTCTACCTTACAGTGATCAATATTAG
This sequence comes from Chiloscyllium plagiosum, assembly GCF_004010195.1. NCBI lineage: Eukaryota > Metazoa > Chordata > Chondrichthyes > Orectolobiformes > Hemiscylliidae > Chiloscyllium > Chiloscyllium plagiosum. The sequence continues at coordinate 35,199,158 of NC_057720.1, read as the reverse complement.
AGAATTCACAAAATACGATGAGCTGCACTAGGAATTTCTCTTATAGCAGGACTTTTTGTTGTGTGAAGAATTAGGAGACACGGTCTTAAAATAATGGGTTTTCCATTTAGACATAGAGTCATAGAGATGTACAGCACAGAAATAGACTCTTCTGTCCAACTTGTCTGTACTGATCAGATATCCCAACCTAATCTAATCCCATTTGCCAGCATTTGCCCCATATTCCACTAAACCCTTCCTATTCATAGACCCATCCAGATGCCTTTTAAATGTTGCAAGTGAACCAGCCTCCACCACTTCCTCTGGCAGCTTGTTCCATACATGCACCACCATCTGCGTGAAAAAGTTGCCCCATAGATCCCTTTTAAACTTTTCCCCTCTCACCCTAAACCTATACCCTCTAGTTCTGGACTCTCCCAACCCAGGGAAAAGACCTTGTTTATTTATCCTATCCATGCCCCTCATGATTTTATAAACATCTATAAGGTCACACCTCAGCCTCCGACACTCAAGGGAAAACAGCCCCAGCCTATTCAGCCTCTCCCTGTAGCGCAAATCCTTTAACTCTGACAACATCCTTATAAATTTTTTCTGAACGCGTTCAAGTTTCACAATATTCTTTTGATAGGAGGGAGACCAAAATTGCGTGCAATATTCCAAAAGTGGCCCAACCAATATCCTGTACAGCTGCAACATGACCTCTGAACTCTAATGCTCAATGCTCTTTCCAATAAAAGAAAGCATATCAAACGCCTTCACTATCCTATCTACCTGTGACTCCACTTTCAAGGAAGACAAATATTTTTAGACAAATTAGAGAAGGAATTTCTTTTCTCAGTGTTATTAGTTTGGAATTATTTGTCAGAGAGCAGTGAAGACTGAGTCATTGAATATATTCAAGTTGAAGTTGAACAGATTTTCAATCAGCAATGTTTTAGAGGTTATAGGGAAATAGGCAGGAAAGTGAATTTCTTCTAGGAGAAAGTGAGGACTGCAGATGCTGGAGATCAGAGCTGAAAATGTGTTGCTGGAAAAGCGCAGCAGGTCAGGCAGCATCCAAGGAGCAGGAGAATCGACGTTTCGGGCATGAGCCCTTCTTCAGGACTAAATTCAGACCAACCAGGACAACCAGTACCTACAACAAATCCGAAGCCTCCAGCAACAGACCTCCCTCCGGATCCTCCGCTCCACGCTTGCAGCCATGCGCCGCTACCTACATTCCCTGCAATTAGCCCTACCCCACCTCAGGACAGTCCTGAAGAAGGGCTCATGCCCGAAACGTCGTTTCTCCTGCTCCTTGGATGCTGCCTGACCTGCTGTGCTTTTCCAGCAACACATTTTCAGGAAAGTAGATTTATTGCCTTTAGTAGATCCTCCATGATCCTATCAAACAGCAGAGAAGACTTGAAGGTATGAGTAGCCTATTTCTTCAGTTCTTATGAATTTTCTTGTCACTTAGAAAAGGTTAGAATTTTTGCCTCCTTTAGCATTCAAAATAGTTGGGCTATAGCAGTGTTTGAGGCTACATAAAGTTGTGATCCAAAAACCATCCAACCCTGGAGAACCTTAACATCTTTGTCAAGAAGTACTCTGCTGACACTTTTCTTTATGTTTTTTATATTTTCATATACTAATATTGTTGATTTTGTTAGTCAGTGTTATGAAATACTCCTGGTCTGCATGTTCAAAGTCACCTTTGATGAATGTCTGTTTCGAAACCACTATAAAATGACAACATTTAACTTATGTTTTTTATTAAAACAATATCTTAAAGATCCTGCTATTTGATGTATTTCCTCTATTAAATTCTATGAATAACCCATGCTTACATGGCTTTTTGCACGTACTTCAGTAGATTGTCTCAAGAAATTTCTTCCTCTTAGTCAAACTGACTTCGTTCAATGATCAGAAGGCCAATTCAGAAAGGTTCTTTTTTAATCAGATGAGCAATTGTCCGTGCTGTCAGCAGTACTGTGCTGTAATAGTCCTGATAACTCAATAACTGAGGGATCTTCCTGCAGTGTTTAACACGGGAGAGCATTACAGGGACTGAGTACAAAGAGGTCAATTTTATGGGATGTAACGTCCCTTCTGAAAGATAACTATTCAAAACTGGTCTATCTAATCTAAAATGGGAAAAGATCCAACATAACAATTCAACATGTGCTCTTGCAACACAAGGACCTTGAATGTTCAACTTTCTTTTATAGCCTGGTCTACATCAGTTATTTGGGAACTGAGTCTAATTTAGCCAATTCGTCTTTCAACGTTGGTCTAAAGGTTTTTCATAAGATGGGTAAAGACTAAAGGTTCTGTGCAACTCGGAAGAAAATGATGATGACCTCAGTTTGCTTTAATCATTTGATCTGATCTACTGTAATTATATAGAGGCTAGATTCATACAGTAGAGTTTGTTCTTGTTTCCTTGGTGGAATTACATATTACTAAGACAGTTTCAGATTAAATAACCCTCAGTGCACTGAATTCACACAAGACAGCTTTTTACAATTAAGTACTGGCAGAGAAAGGAATTAATTATTTAGGTGGAGGTGAGACAGTGTACAAGGAAATATTTGGCATTTTCATTAGTACAAAAACTAAACTATTGCTTGTATAAAAGGCATCTGATTGCTTCAAATGTTAGTTTTTAACAACATTTATATTTATTATGAGAGTGTATAAAACACAGTCAACAAATTATACATATAACATGTATGTGTAAAATCTGAAGCTATGTCTCATAATACAGTAAATCATGTCATGGAATTGGATGAGGAAATCATGTTCCTATACCTAGCACAGCTACTCACACATGGTATGATAGTGCAATGCCATTTGGGATGGTGGACACCTGCATAACTGAACTAGTATATTAATGGAAGCTTGGGAATTTGAATTCACTATAAAAAAGACACAGTGTCTTAAAAAGCTGGTAGCAGTAAAACTGACCATGAATCTGTCAGATTGTCATAAAAATCCAGTTGTTCGCTAAGGCTCTGGATAGACCACATTTGGAATATTATGATCAGTTTTGGATCCCATATCTAAGGAAGGGTGTACTGGACCCCTCCAAGGATAAGCCTCAAGGGGGCCCACGGGGGTTTACAAAAATTATCTGGGGGATGAAGAGATTATTATATGAGGAGCGGTTGAAGACTGTGGGTCTGTACTCGATGGAGTTTACAAGGATGAGGGGGGCGGGATCTGATTAAAATCTATAGAATACTGAGCAGTCTGGATACAGTGGACATGGAGAAAATGTTTACCAGTAAGAGAGAATGGCTCCCTGGGAAGTGAGGAAGTTAGTTTTCTGAGTGGGGAAACCTGCTAGTTTGAGGCTGGTGCAGGAATGGTGGGGGTGCAATTGTTCTATTTTGAGCAAAATAGTGGGCAAAGGGATGGCCTCTTAAGCTTGACTTTTGCTGATGGTCTTCAGGACATAGTAGCCATGACTCAACTTATCAGAAGCTTCTTGCGAACCAGGACACCAATGACAGGACCTGTGATAGTCTGAGAAAGTCATCCTGGCTTTGCCTATTAGCTCCTAGCAAGCGGCTTGGCAGGCAATAGGTCACTGGCGATAGCAAGTTAGTTGCCACCTATCACACTTGCCCCCACACTTACACACAAAAATGGAAAATATGATTCCGTGAAGTTGCTGGAAGCAGGAGAAGGAAGAGAAAAGAAAAAAAGTGTAAAAGAAGAAACATTTGTCAACACCTTAGAATAGAAAATAAGTCCTATTTCTGCAAGTATTATTTGCCATATAATTTTCTTGACTCCAGTTTCATCTTGAGTTTTTGTTCATCTATTTTTCCAGACAGTACTCAGGGTAATTATGGTGCTCTCCTTTCTTGTCAGTGATGATAGGTGTAAGGTGTTCAGTAATCTCTGTTTGTCTTGAATGGGTATGATTATTTATCATTTCAAGGTTGTATGGGGGAGGAGAGGGCACATAAAGTAAGAATAATTCCTGAATAATGTATTTCTCAACCATAAAAACATTTTTTCACAACTTCCACTGAGCTGCTGTCACAGTCCATGCTTGAAGACTCCAAGCCCTCCTTCTAAATACATATTTGTTGGGATAATGCTGTCGTGCTGCACATTCTCAGTCGTGCCTTTGGCTTTATTTTTTCCTCTCAATGTTGTTCAGGCCCATAAACTCCAGTATAATCTTAACTCTATGCTCTCATATCTGAAAACCACCATCTTGAGAAAACCTATCATTTTCCCTCTTTTTCTATTCTCCCCATCTTTCCAAAAGCCAAATTAGTCTAATAGTCTAGTGATAATTAGGGATAAGGACAATCCCTGAGTGCTGTCCCTCCCCACCTCCTCTGATCCCTCAAAAGTTCAACTCATTCCTGCCCTCAAATGTCAAGTTTGAGGATATTATTGAATTCTTCAACTCAAAAGTTCTTCATTTGCAATCCCTATTGTATCCTATTCTTCCTCATGCTTTATATTGTTCTCATGTCTTCCCAATGCCACCTGAGACCTCACTGGGTTCATTTCTTCATGGGAGTCCTATTTCCTGTTTTCTCAAGATCTTTGATTACTGAATTGCCTGTTCCACCCTTACTATATAGAACTCTGTATAGAGATGCTGCCTGAACTGCTGTGCTTTTCCAGCACCACTCTAATCTAGACTCTGGTTTCTAGCATCTGCAGTCATTGTTTTTACCCTCTGTGCATAGTTTCCTTGTCTCAATCATTATTCCTCAATCCTTGAAACCACTGCTATCACCCCATCCTCAAAAGCCCATCTTTGTTTACTGTAACATGTTGGGACAGTGGTTAGCACTGCTGCCTCACATCCCAGGGACCTCGGTTTGATTCCAGCCTTCGGTAACTGTCCACGTGGAGTTTGTATGTTTTCCCCTTCTCTGTGTGGTTTCCTCCCACAGTCCAAAGATGTGCATGTGAGATGGATTGGCCATGGTAAATTGCTCCGTAGTGTCCCATATTGTGCAGGGTAGGTGGATTAGCCAGAGGAAATATAAGGATAGGGTAGAGGGGTTGGGTCTGAGTAGGATGCTCTTCAGAGGGTCAGTGTTTATTTGATGGGCCAAATGGCCACATTGTAGGGATTTTATAATTCTACCTTGCATTGTAGAAACAATTTGGACTTATATGAGTGTTCAGCTTAATAAAGGTTTGTAAGGAAGGATCTCAGGATAGAATATTAAACAAACTTTGTCACGATAACTATTAAGGAGCTATTGAAACAAAACAACCAAGAGCTTACGCATAGAGATAGATTTTTAGAAACAGCTTCAAAGTTGAGAGGCCGAGAAATGGAGAGGTTTAGAGAGACTGAAGGCTCAGACAACTGAAAGCACTGCCGACAATGGTGGAGCATCAAAACCAGGGGTTCACAGGTAGCCAGAAATGGAGATGTACACAGGGTTTGGGAGGGCACTGACAGGTGGGGTTACTGTGGGCAGTGATGGTAATGATGGGGCGAGGGGATTATACATCGTATAGCTTTGGCAAGCTCTAACCTCCCAATGATTTTCTTTAACTTTAGAGAAAATGAAGGAAACAGTATGATTCACTTTTAGGATTTTAGCATTCTTTTTGGAGCCAGTTTCTTGACAGTAATTACAGCAACAATTAAAAGTCAGACTGTCACACCTGTTTCTCTATGATATACTGCAGGGTCAGACTGCAGGTGGCTGAACTAAGTCAAGAAAGGCATCTCTTGCCAAATAGGAAAGTTTATTTGCCTGACCTGATTCTTAAATGTTATTTAGTTTAAGACTGTTTGTTTTTATTCACTTGATTTTTAGAGTTGCGTTATTAATGCTAAGAGTTCTACTTCCTTAATCTGAATACTCTTAGAAATGAATTTGTACATTTGTAGTTGATTCATTACATTTAATTTCTTATGGAGAGATAAGTTGTACCAATTGGAATTGAGGGACTCTGACCATTACTGTCTGTTCCTGTGATGTGAAATAAAGAAGCTGAATCATTAGGCATTGTATCACCAAGCGCCTGCTTGATATACTGGTGAAGAGATTTAAATACACATATAAAAGTCATAACTTACCAGGTCAGCAAAGCAGTGGAATTATTATGTCCTAAGGTTAACACTGCTAAGGACTTATCTATTGTGGATTAATGTGCAAGATCCAGTTAGTAATAGCTGTAAGTAATATATTTGCCTGAAATACTTGACCATCATGGTCTTACATTTTGCAGGAGAAAGTGAGGGCTGCAGATGCTGGAGATCAGAGCTGAAAATTGTTGCTGGAAAAGCGCAGCAGGTCAGGCAGCATCCAAGGAACAGGAGAATCGACGTTTCAGGCATAAGCCCTTCTTCAGGAATGAGGAAAATGTGTCCAGCAGGCTCAGATAAAAGGTAGGGAGGAGGGACTTGGGGGAGGGGCTTTGGAAATGCGATAGGTGGAGGGAGGTCAAGGTGAGGGTGATAGGCCGGAGTGAGGTGGGGGCGGAGAGGTCAGGAAGAAGATTGCAGGTTAGGAAGGCGGTGCTGAGTTTGAGGGATTTGACTGAGACAAGGTGGTGGGTACATTTTGCAGCCAACATATCATATCCATAATATTTAAAGTTTGATATCTTTCGTTATATTAGGTAAGAAGCCAAACATACCACATGGGGATACATTTTCATGAGGGTATACAAACAAACTAGAATTATATTCAAATTGACATAACCTTATGTGAGTCTGATTTGGTGCTAAATAGCTGTGCACTTGGCTTTCTAATACTGCCTGTGACATTTATGCAGACACAAAAGTTATGCCAACAGCTTTTCTGTTCCAAGCAATTCTAACAATCACATTTCACATAGACACCCTGAAGCAAATATATTGTAACAAAAGTTCTTTAAGCATCAGCCAACAAAATCCTTGCTTAAACTATCTGTTTTGAGCCTCAGTGAAACCAAAACAGAACCTAGCAATGCTGCCAAATTACACTCTTAAAGGCTATACTATCATGAGTGTCCCAGTCCAAACATTCCTGAAAACAGTACTTTAACCTGCTTTTAACTTGCATCTCTTCAGCAAAACAGTAAGGCCTTGCTGTTCGAACAGGGTCCACTGTTTTCACCTGTTCAAGTGGTCATGTTAAATTTGGGGCTGTATTAAACTGGTGCTTCAGGCTATCAGAATGATTCAAGTATGAACCTAATGATATTTGTGTGCTTCATTGCCTGCATGTTTGTTTGGGGAGACCAAAATTCAGCAACAAAATTAGAAACTAAAGACAGTTTGCACTTGTTTTGTGGAAGTTGCACTCTGACTCCAAGGGGACAAATGACTGCAGAAACACTGGAAGAAAGGGCATAGTTTGTCTAATCTTGGACCTGATGCAAGAAGTGGAGAGGAAAAGAAAGACCTTGTTCTCCGCAGAGCAAACATTGTTCCAGACAACATGTCTACTGGTGATGAAAGAAGTCACTAAGGAGATCAGTGCCAGGAGCTTCAATTCAAGGGCATTCTACAATGTGGTTGGTAAAATTTAGTGACTTCATCAGAGCACCTACTTGCTTCTACTCATATGTCCTGAACCTCAATTCTCATTGCTAACAATACCCACCCCCTCCCACTGCTAATGTTGCAAATGCTTTGTTAACTGTGTTTAGATTTATGCATACTATAAGTATTTTTTTGGAGCAGCTGATGTCATTTGTATCTCATAGCTAAGAACCGGTTCAACCGCGTGGAGTGTTTTATTTCCCTCCAATTCTAGTTTGATTTAATCCCTACCCTTCCCTTCACTTTTTCAATCTCATAGGCCTTATCCCTAAGGAGAAGGGCACCACTTGTCACTCGCAACTCGGGTATTTTTTCTCCTTCCTGCTGGTGGAATATGAATGAAGTTCTCTGCATTCATTGTTCCTTCACTGAGTTCTACAGCTACACACACAAGACATGGGTGATAGGGAGAAATAAGCACTACTGATTTTTGGCTGTAGTGTGGGGAGGAAAGAAAAGAAAGGGAAAAAAAGAAACGCTTCGTATCTTAGGGCCTCCTTGTAGTCCTGCTCCTGAGTCTGGCTAAAGTCATCAACAGTGGGTAGTGGAAGGGGTCACAGTTCCTGACTTCCTGTCTCTCCCCCGTGGCTCTATCCTTGGTCAGTGAGTACACGGCGTCCACCAATATCCCCAATGCTTGCAGAAGGATGTGGGGAACACAAGGGATGGAATGCATTATCCCTCCCTGCAGCACCATTTTAATCTAATCTGATTATTGTCTTCACCATCTGTTGGTTCTTGTCATTGTTGCACCGCCCTGGTGGGCAATGCTTGTAAATTGTCACTGTTTAGTTGTTTTAATCGGTTAATCTTGAGGTGGGCTTTTAATAAAACAAAAATAACCAGTTTGTGGAGGGGTTGTGCAGGTAGGGAGACCTTTCCATGAGTGATGTAGCTGTTGGCAGGTTCAACCAGTGGGCCCAGGAACAGATAGCCATCAAGCCTTGAGTGATACGTGGAACTATACAAGCCGATTCTTCCACTAGCACTGTTTGGATTTAGTCCCCTCCCTTAGTTCCCCACACCACTCCATTTCATAGAATCCCTACAGTGTGGAAACAGGTCATTTGGCCCAACAAGTCCACACTGACCCACCAAAGAGTAACCCACCCAGACTAATTCCCCCACCCTATTACTGTACATTTCCCCAGACTAATGCACCTAACCTACACATCCTTGAATACTATGGGCAATTTAGCATAGCCAATCCACCCATCTAGGACATCTTTGAACTGTGGGAGGAAACCGGAGCACACAGAGGAAACCCATGCAGGCACGGAAAGAATGTGCAAAATCAACACAGAAGTTACCAGAGGTTGGAATCGATCCTGGGTCCGTGGCGTTATGAGGCAGCAATGCTAACCACTAAGCCACCATGCCATGTCTTCTTAATTGTGACACTGCTACTCATAGCAGTGATTGCAACTTGTTAATTGGGTTGTTTGTTAACTTGCTGATGGATTTGTTTGCAAATAATAATGCTAATCTTGCGAAGGGAGTAGTGGTCTACGTGATCCTTGACAGATTCTCTAAATTCTTTTTAAAATGGTCACAATCACACTTCCTTCAACTTTATCAAAGAAAATTATCAACAGCTTGGGGGATGAAGTTGTTAGTGGAGGCTTGAGCCTACATAATCTCTTGGCTGTAAAAGAAAAATGTGTTGGTGGTCATGAGCATGTTGACAACACTGTAGACCATGTAGCTTGGTTTTTAGCACACTTCACCTTTATAAACTCATAGATGTTTACAGCACAGAAGGAGGCTATTTGACACGTTGTGTTTATTCCAGTCAACAAAAATCTGACTACACTAATCCTATTGTACAATAACCCTGGAGGATATAAAAATACATATTAATCTCTAAATATTGCTTAAATATTGTAGGAGTTTCATATATAACTACTTTTGTGGGCAGTGAATTCCAGCCTCTTACTGATATAACTCCATGAGAGCCAATATCCCATCACCACGTTACTCTTTATTTACATGTTCATAGTACATGACACTGACCAGCCAGCTCATCTTGGCCATGGCTCCTATAGAGAACAGAACCTCTGTCACTCCTATTTATATCAGCAGCTAGGACTCCTGGATTGGCCCAGGTTAAAATCCCCAATCAGGAGACTCATATTTTTTAAGGTGCACCAGGCTGACTTCATTCCAAACACTACACTACCACATCTGGGTGAAAAACCTTCTCCAATTCTCTCTTCTCAACCTTCTACCTGTTAGCTTAAGTCTGTGTTCATTCTTTTCTCCTGCAGCTTTGTATTCATCCTACCTTTCTCTGACATTGGCAAGGTCCAATTGTGAGACTGGTACCATATATACTGAGCTATTCAGTGAAGTGCTGGTAGACAAAGTGGTCCTGAAGACGGGCTGTGGGTATGACATCTTGCACAGTGTATTTCTTATCTCTACAAACCGTTCTTCCTCTCCCTTGTATCGCTTGCTGCTTCCCCTTATCCCCCTGTCCTAGTGGAAGCTCGATTAGACAACTCATGACTGCAATAAAATTGGCTTGAAATGGTAAAGGTCACTGGTAAGTTTGCAACAATGGGAATAGTGGGGGAAAAAAGTGAAAACAAACATGTTTCTCATGTCTCTGTAGATATGTGGCTGCTGTAGATGGGACAGTGAACACATGTAGGCCCTGTCAGTGCTTCACTGAGGTAAGTATACCAGGATGTAAAATACCAGAAGTAATGCCATCCCGTAACAGAAAATTTCATGACTGCCTAATAGTTGAACTGTCCAGTACAAAACTGGATAAATAGCCACTCTAACTGTTCAGAAAATTTAGCATATTAGCAAGCTGATGCTAAGGCACCACAATATCATAAAACAGAAAGTTTAGTTTAGTTAAATGGGAAATTTAAATAGTCCTGGCATGTGCCTTGGATACCTACTGAGGACCACTGGAGCCTCTGTTTTAATGAACTTTGCCCTATCAACTCCATTTCTAACTGTTTGCTTAGCTTTCTATCCTGCACTTGAAAAATCACCCCTCACCATCACACTTTTAGCCCTACGAGTTTTTTTAAACAGGAATTCCTGTCATGTAAATAAGAACTAAAATTATAAGGAAAACCTATGAAGCATTATTTTGAATGTCTCTTCCTCATTAAGGAGAAGCAACAATAAAATGTGACTTCCTCTTGCGCATCATCATTGCGACAACAAATTGAAGGTGCCCTGTTTTAAGAAGATGACTGACCTTGATAAAGGAACACACAATAAAATAAGAATTGTTTGTTCTGTCATCTTGTTTTACCACACTCCAATGCTAAAGCTCAATTTCTACTGTGCAACGGAGCCTGAGATAGCCCAGTTGGATAAACAACCTGTCCCTTTGACCTAAAGGCTTTGCTGGTACACTTAAGCTATAATTGAAGTTTTAGTGTTTTTGGGCTTGTAACTTCTATAATTATCTAGTGACCATTTGCCCTGCCCCCAACCAAAATAGTTGAGCACAAAGGTGGCTATTAATTGTCCGTAGGTGAACAAAGCCTACTGCAATGTTGAACAAAGATGTGTATGGTGTTATCAGTGGAAAACCATTTTTATTCCTGTAATCAGCCAGTCAGGAGCCATTGTGAACTTAATTGGTTAGAAAATTGTTTATTGTGCAACAATAATAAACTGTGGCCTAAATATAAGGATTACATAATATCAGCCCAACGTTTGTGCAAAATCTATTGAATTGCTTTTGTTTCATTCACAAAGCATAAATTTCCTATCACTGCGTATTCTGACCTCCCACAGTTTCTTAAAAAGTGGTTATACAACAGATAAATAATATCAATTCTGGATTCCAACTTTGCTGCAAAGCAATGAAAATCCCATATAGCAGCATAGCCATTGATCAGTCATGCATTTTTACATGTGTGGAGGAGCATGGGAAAGGAGATACAAAGTATTTGAAAGGTAGACAAAGCCTATGGTGAACAACTGACAGAATAGATTTAGCTTCTGACTTAGATGTACCACAATGATATTTGTCTTGCAACTAAATGTCCTCACTTTATGTTTCCTTGATAGTTCTTCTTCCCAAGTATTTCTGAACAGTTAAAACACATTACGAAAAGACGGAGATGTCAAAATTCTTTTTGTGTTCTGTTAAAGATGAATTTCATACCATCCGGATCCTGTCACCACTTCAAGATCCACAAGTATCTCTTCTGTGGTTGGAATTATGCAATGACGATATTGAGTGTGCTGACCAGCGATTGGGTTAGACTATGAAGGAATCAGCTATACTATTTTTCTGCCATATATAATTTCTAATTTGTAAATGATAAATTCATTCGAACTTCTCAATGGGTCATTATGGAACACTGCCTTTCTGGTTTTTAATTAAAGAAAAAGCAGGCAATAGCAGCAGGTCAGTAAGTCAATTAGAAAAGTGTAATAATTCAAAATGTGTGTGGTACCCATGTTTTGGATGCCAC
>NC_057720.1:35179718-35186694 GCF_004010195.1 Chiloscyllium plagiosum | reverse complement strand
AGTAAACACAGTATAAGCTGGAAATAATTCTTTTAGAGTTTAACATTTTGCTGCACAATAAGAGAATCGCAACTTTGAAGCTTTTTGCACTCTTAAAAGCAGCATGGCTGTACATACTTTAGCTTCATGTAATAGATTGATTGTCATTACAGTTAATATATCTACTTTTGGCTGGAATTCAGACTGTGTCAAAGGGCTTGTTCATTTCATTTTGTTCAGGTTAAAATTTTTGCAATTATTAGATAAGTGGCAGGCAAAATGAACTTCAACATATACGCGCTTGTTATTTTCTGTAAGCTGCAGCTAATATCTGACTCCTAACTGCTGAGTACACATACATTGTTCTTGTTTTAATAACAGGTGTGGTTGTAAGGAAAGTGCCAAAGCTAACAGTCACATTCAGGAAAAGCCTAGAGTTCAGGGATGGACCTAGAGAAACGTCTACATAATGTCTAATTACAAGAGGACTTGAACAAGTGTGTAATTTTATTGTGATTACACACAGATTAAGGGATGGGCCAAGGTCAATTACAGACGTATATGGGGATCAGAGTTAGTGTTAAGCCAGGAGGTATATAAGCACTAAAATCACTCTCACCCATTTAAGCCAAAACTAATATAGCCTAGCTCCCCAGTGCAGTTGGTAATGAATCCCTGACTGGATATAACTTGTATTAATGATCACAGTATTTGAGAATTGTGTTTTAGTGGGCTCAATGCTGCTTGAATTGTGTAGTAATGCTGTGCTAAAAGCTTAACAGTAGTTGTGTTCAATGAAGTAAAGAAATGGATTTAGAAAGACCTATGCATAAACTGCTGAAAATACAGTAAATCTTGTGAAGGTGCATCCATTATTCTAGAGATTTTGAAAAAAATCTAATGGACTTTAGTTTTGGATTCTCACAAAATTCATACTGCAACTGGCCTGTCGATTTGCTCAAGGATGATTAATATCTTACTCTTATGATATACTGCATGACCTACTTGAGTGCCAGTCAAGAACATTCCATTCTGCACATTGGAAGCAATGGCAAATTCTCCCAGACTGAGCGTGTGAAAGGAACATTGAACATTAAACCAGAGGCAAGATTGGATTGGATAGGCGATACAGACTGAACCAATATCAATTTACGAGAGGCTTGGCTTCAGTACTTCTGTATGTTAAATTAAAACCTGGAGCAGCATGCCGTTTATCACCACTCCATTCTCTCAAGTATTGTTTTCTGCCCTAAATCCGAACTGTTAGTCAGTTCAAAATGGGAGCTGGCTCATTTCCTGCCATCTCTTTTGTGCACATGCTATTCTTTTCTCAGTGTAAGCTTTGGGCACAGATGTATTTCTGTCTGTCAGTCAACTCCAGGCAACTAGGAAAATAAGAAACTTTCCTGTAACTTTTAGTACTCCTGTCCATAGTAGAAGGTGCAGAGTATATTTGTTGTAAGGATGAAAGACATACTTGAAAATGGCAGACATTTGCAGCATTTGGATTACTGTCTATGATTCCAACTGTTGCAAGGAAATCTGAGCTCAGAAATATACTCAACATAGAGGACTAATAAAATTGCACTTCAACTGGCCACCACAATTACTCCTCCAACTCGGGATACATTTTAGGGACAGTTTAAGATCAAGTATAGATTACAAAATGGAGACCGAAGTAAGGGAAATCAAAGGATCACTTGAATGTGAAATGTCCTTCTACACTAAATAAGGTGTTTGCATTTTAATTCCGTTAGACTATATTGTTTGGAGAGATAGGAAAACCTTGGGTGGCTGCAGATGCGGAATAAACGTGGAATTTGAGAACCTTCTACTCTGTGGAATATTAAAGATTTAAGAAATTTCAAGAAGATTTAAGAAATTTCAAGAAGATTTAAGACAATAGAAGGATGGCATGGCCATTCATAGAAGTAGGAGAAAGTGAGGTCTGCAGATGCTGGAGATCAGAGCTGAAAATGTATTGCTGGAAAAGCGCAGCATGTCAGGCAGCATCCAGGGAACAGGAGAATCGACGTTTCGGGCATAAGCCTGAAGAAGGGCTTATGCCCGAAACGTTGATTCTCCTGTTCCCTGGATGCTGCCTGACCTGCTGCGCTTTTCCAGCAACACATTTTCAGCTCATTCATAGAAGTAGGTCTCATTCAGGGTTTTGGGCTTGTTTGAACATATTGTCTTCTGTATCTTTTGATCTGATTGCCAGGAGGTGTTCTTCCTCGTGTGGACTGCACAGGAGCCACTTACATCTCGCAGAAATTGCTGGAAAAGCTCAGCAGGTCTGGCTGCACCTGTGGAGAGAAATCAGAGTTAACGTTTCAGGTCAAGTGACCCTTCCTCAGAAGACTGCAGAGCTTTCCCAGCAATTTCTGTTTTTATTTCTAATTTACAGCAACCACAGTTCATTCAGATTTCACGTAGCCAATTTCATCTATCGAATTTACTAAGCAAGATGCACTGCCTGCCATGTTAAGTATAAGTGGCACACAACAAAAGTGTTGGCTGTAGAAAGAAAGGGAATCAACATAAATCACTAATGAATGTAAAAGCAAAGTGCTGCGAATGCTGAAGATCAGGAATAAAAACAGACAATTCTGGAGAAACTCATCAGATCTGGCAGCATGTGTGGAGAGAGAACACAGTTATCGCTTTGAGTCTGAAGAACTCTTTCTCTCTCTACAGATGCTATCGGACCTGCTGAGTTTCTCCAGCACTTTCCGTTTCTATTTCTAAATTAACAATGGCGTGGCTTTGTGAAGCAATGTTGTGCTAAACATTCAAACAGTCAGCTTTAATAGGAGCATTAATTGGCTGGAGGTAGGATTTCTGCCCCTCCCGACAAGCAGACCCACCAATCTAAATACTGGAGCCTACACATCAGGATTTCACAGTGAGGAGGGGTAGGGGCAGGGAGGAGAGAGGTGGTGATGGTCATGATGGCCAAGCCATGCTAGGAGGGAACATCTGAACTAGAAAAGGCACTAGTCATGAAGGTGCCACCCAGATTTTCCATCTGAGGCCCAAGTAAGGTGATAAGGGAGCTTTCCAACCTCATCCCTAGAGCTGAACTGTGCCCATTTGCCACAATTTGTTTGCCAGGAGGAAACTACCCTTAATGGCCTTAGTTGAGTTAAGGGCTGAATATGTTCAGATTTTAACTGAATTCTCTGCCCCTTTCCAAAAACTGCTGCCTCTGAGGCCTGATGGGATTGGAATGAACAATTAGGGTTTTCTCTGAAAAATGCTTTGGGCCCTGATGGACTTTCCCATACTTTGGTTTTATTTTGTTATTGTGCATGACTCAGAGACACTAAGAAAAGGTTGGAATCAAAGTGAGTAACATATTAAATCTAAGATTCTATTTAATTTGTCATTTAGTTGAAAAAGTATAATTTACCCTTTTTTTTGAGACAGTTTCCATACTTTCTATTTTCCTACCTCTGCCTTGAACTCTATTTCCCTTTGTGTTCATACTTCCATTCCTCTCTTTGCTGTTCCATTGGTGACTAATTTGCATCAATTGGAGCTCTGAGCATCTGTAATGTGCCGAGTTCAAGCTGGAGAACTATTGCTACAAGTTGGGGAAACAACAAAAGGGACTGTTGGGTTTATACATTCTTATTTCTAGAATAGTGTTTTTCATTGAGATTTTTAAGTTGTTAGTTCTAAATTTGAATTTTGTTTTGAAGTTTTCATGGTTATTTATAATGTACCACAGGAAAATAGCTGTGGTTGTTGTTTTCCTGTTCTGAGGAGCATCAGGACATGATTTTCTTTGTGAGTACTGAAACTCCTACAAACTGCTAAATTCGGTGTGAGAAGTGCTCACTGTCACCTTCCATCATCCTCGACATTGCAAGAGCAGAATGGGAAAGTCAATAGCTGCAAACAATGAGTGTGGGTGAGGTAGTTGAGGGGCAGGGCTACAAATAATGAGGCCTTTCAAGGGCTGACAATACTATACGTAGACCCAGTCACTGCAAAGGAAACACACATGCAGCCGCCTGAACTCGACTGACCCTTATGCATTGGCTCACTGTGTGCTAAGCACTTCCCAAGCTCAAACATTGCTGACTATTTTATGTAAATTCAATACATTTGAAAACTGAGGCCAGTGATAATATACAATATCGGTGCATCTGGACAAATGGTGCTTAGTTTTCAGAGGTCTGTTTGTTGCAGGGTGGCCCACAATATTGCTCAGACAGTGAATACGCTACTCATATCTGCAAGACACAAAAGTGAGAAGGTGTTATGACCAAGAGTTATCAGTTGTATGGAATGAATAATTTTGACAGTGGGGTCAATGTGACAGCTGCACTAAAATGAAGAATGCTACTCACTTGGATAGCAAAACATCAATGTCTTCTCTTCATGGTGGATGAGTAGCCTAATATCAGGTACTCCACCATTTACCTGGGCCCTTACAACCACATTGTGTTTCCTACTGAAATGAGTATGTGTGTGATTGAATGAGAGGAAGATAGACAGACAGCAATTAGTGCTGATGCAGGTGGGGGAAAGGTGATGAGGTAGCTTGAGCAAGTGAGTAGGCAACATGGAGGACATGCAGTGTGGGAGGTTGGCAGGTTGGGAGAGGGGTATTGAAGTATGCAACAGTGAATGTAATAGAGGATTAGCATTGGTGGGAAATGGTGCAGTAGCAGGGATAAGGAGAGTGTGAGGTAGCAGAGAGAAGATGGTGGCTCTTACCCTGACAGAATGGAGAAAGTCATTGACCTTCTTATAGCATTGTTGTGCATTTCTCTTTACTGTGGAAACCGCACTGACTCTGGTGATAACCTGAGACTAAGAGGAAAGGTGTTTTTGGCAGTCCTGATAGAAGAGCATGTCCTTCCTCAGCATCACTCCAATGACCAGGACATCCAGGACCTGGTTTCTAAAGCAGAGTGCTAATTTTCACTTGTCTGCCATGTCCAGAGTAAACGTGATGAACTGTGTTGGATGAATGCAGCTCGAACAATGCTCAATGAGCACTATCCTGGACAAAACAGCTCATTTGATTGTCACCACATTCACAAGCATCCATGCCCTCCACCACTGATATTCAGTCACAGTAGTGTGTACAATCTGCAAGATGCTCAGTAGAAATTCACCCCCAAGATCCTTACACAGCACCGCCAAACTCACAAACACCTCCAACTAGAAGGAAGATACATGGGAACACCACCACTTGCAAATTCCCTGCCCAGCCACTCAACATCCTGACTCAGAAATATATTGCTATTCCTTCATTGTCGCTGGATCAAAAGTCTGGAATTCCCTCTCTAAGGGCATTGTGGATAAATCTACAGCAGCTAAACTGCAATGGTTGAAGAAAGCAGCTCACCAACACATTCTCTAGGGCAACTAGGGATGGGCAATGAATGCTGGCCATGTCCCACGAGAGAACAGACTGCCAGTGCTTTACTGGGAATACAACAATGTTTTAAAAACAGTGCTGGTACAGGGATGCAGGTCTATTCTAGGATATCCAGTGAGGACTGGAATGTTCTGGCTATAGTAAATATTAGATTTAGGCTTGTAGTGGACAAGAGGTACTCTATTGGGATAGGGTAGGTAGTCAATGTGGCCAGTTTGGGAAGATACATTGAAAACTCTTACTAGGCCTCACAAAAAGAAGCGCCTTGTGAAATTCAATGAAGTGGACACTATCTGATTCAACCCTAAGAGTTTAGAAATAGATTTTGATAGGTTAAATCAATGGGCAAATGTTTGGGAAATAGATTACAATCTGGAAAAGTGTTAACTTGTCTACTTTGTCAGAAAGAATAGAAAAACAATATTCAATGTAAAAGCAAAGAGATTGCAGAACTTGATGACAGAAGAATCTGGGGGCCTCTCCTGATATGAATCATTAAAAATTAGTATGTGGGTACAGCAAGGCACGTGGAAGTGTGTAGAACTTTTTTTAGGCTTTGGCAGAAAGACTGTGTGCAGTTCAGGTCACCATACTATAGGAAGAATGTGTTTGCAGTGATGAAGGTGCAGAGGAGATTCGTCAGGACATTGGTGGGACTGAGGATTTTAGCTATGAAGAGAGGCTGGATAAACTCAAGTTGTTTTCTTTAGAGCAGAGAAGGTTAAGGGAAGATTGGATTGAGGTATAATAGAACAGTTCAGAAAATGTTTATTTCATTCATTTCTTGGATAAAGAGCTGATATTATTAAGAATGGTTGAACGAGTTGGGGTTTTAGATGGGAGATAAGGAAATAGCAGGAGAACTTAATAAGTACTTTGCGTCAGTCTTCACAGTGGAAGACATGAGTAATATCCCAACAATTAAAGGGAGTCAGGGGGCTGAGTTGAGTATGGTTGCCATTACAAAAGAGAAAGTGCTAGAAAAGCTAAAAGGTCTTAAAATTGATAAATCTCCTGGCCCCGATGGGCTACATCCTAGAGTTCTGAGGGAGGTGGCTGAGGAAATAGCGGAGGCGTTGGTTGAGATCTTTCAAAAGTCACTGGAGTCCGGGAAAGTCCCAGATGATTGGAAGATCGCTGTTGTAACCCCCTTGTTCAAGAAAGGATCAAGGCAAAAGATGGAAAATTATAGGCCAATTAGCCAAACCTCGGTTATTGGTAAAATTCTAGAATCCATCATTCAGGATGAGGTTTCTAAATTCTTGGAAGAGCAAGGTCGGATTAGAACAAGTCAACATGGATTTAGTAAGGGGAGGTCATGCCTGACAAACCTGTTGGAGTTTTTGAAGAGGTGACAAGTAGGTTAGACCGGGGAAACCCAGTGGATGTAATCTACCTAGACTTCCAAAAGGCCTTTGATAAGGTGCCAAATGGGAGACTGCTGAACAAGGTGAGGGCCCATGGTGTTCGAGGTGAGCTACTGGTATGGATAGAGGATTGGCTGTCTGACAGGAGGCAGAGAGTTGGGATAAAGAGTTCTTTTTCGGAATGGCAGCCGGTGACAAGCGGTGTCCCGCAGGATTCAGTGTTGGGGCCGCA
>NC_057720.1:35156519-35179221 GCF_004010195.1 Chiloscyllium plagiosum | reverse complement strand
CAGCCTTCGAATTAGAGGGGGTAAATTCAGAACAAAAATGCGGAGACATTTCTTCAGCCAGAGAGTGGTGGGTCTGTGGAATTCATTGCCACAGAGTGCAGTGGAGGCTGGGACGCTAAATGTCTTCAAGACAGAAATTGATAAATTCTTGATGTCACAAGGAATTAAGGGCTACGGGGAGAATGCGGGTAAGTGGAGTTGAAATGCCCAAAAGCCATGATTGAATGGCGGAGTGGACTCGATGGGCCAAATGGCCTTACTTCTGCTCCTATGTCTTATGGTCTTATGGTCTTATTCTGGATCAGTGGTGCTGGAAGAGCACAGCAGTTCAGGCAGCATCCAAGGAGCAGCGAAATCGACATTTCAGGAAAAAGCCCTTCATCAGGAATAAAGGCAGTGAGCCTGAAGCGTAGAGAGATAAGTTCGAGGAGGGTGGGGGTGGGGAGAAAGTAGCATAGAGTACAATGGGTGAGTGGGGGAGGGAATGAAGGTGATAGGTCAGGGAGGAGAGGATGGAGTGGATAGGTGGAAAAGGAGATGGGCAGGTAGGACATGTCCGGACAAGTCATGGGGACAGAGCTGAGCTGGAAATTTGGAACTAGGGTGAGGTGGGGGAAGGGGAAATGAGGAAACTGTTGAAGTCCACATTGATGCCCTGGGGTTGAAGTGGAGTTAAGAAGAACGAGAGGTGATAATATTGAAAGATATACGATCCTATGAGGAATTAGTAGGATGCAAATTGGAAGGATGTTTCCTGATTTGGGGGAGACTGGAACTAATGGATACAGTTTATGAAAACAAAATATCTCTCTTTTAAGACAGAGATGAGGAAAGCATTTTTTCTGTCAGAGGTTTTTCTGTCTGTAGAATTGTCTTCCTCAGAAAATAGTGGAGGCTGGGTTATTAAGTTTGTTCAAAACTATGTTCGATAGATTTTTGATTGATTGGGGAGTCAGAGCCAAACTGGAACTGAGCCCACATCCAAATCAGCCAGATCTCATGGAATTGCGAAACAGACTCAAAGGATCTGAAGATCGTATGAGGAAAGACTGAGACACTTGGGGCTGTTTTCATTAGAGAAAAGAAGGTTTAGGGGTGACTTGATTGAGGTGTACAAGATGATTAGGGGGTTAGATAGGGACGACAGTATGAAGATAGTGGTCTCGTGTAGGTTAGGTGGGCTTGGATCGGCGCAACATCGAGGGCCAAAGGGCCTGTACTGCGCTGTATTCTTCTATGTTCTATGTTCTATGTTCTATGATCTATTGATCTAATCCTGCTCCTCGGTCCTATGCTCCTAAAACTGATTGGGAAGATGTAAAAGGAAACAGTTGGGAGTGGTGTAAGACTGAGTCTAATAAAAACTAAGGAAAAGAGAAAGATATAAGGTAAGACTGAGTAGTGAATGGGATGTTGTGGAATGGTGGTAGTGTCATTATCTCTGCTCTAGAAGGCCTGGGTCAAGTTGCACCTGCTCCAGAGTAGGCCTATAAACCCACACGTGTTTTGTTTATATATCTGCAATGAAAAGGTTGCACTAGGTTGTAACATACTGCAAGACTCATTTGTTTGTTTTGACTCTTCCCAAAAAGAACATTTTTACTAGTATACGCTGAAGGGTGACAACTCCCTGAATGCATCAGGATACAATGTGATAAAACCACACGAGCTCCACAAGATAGATGCATATTGTTTTTTTTTCATCCACATAGTTATAGACTCATCCTTTAGGTTCAGTGGCCCACGCAGCTACATCACATGTTAACAGTTAAGGTTACTTTCATTACCAAAATTTCCCAATAGTTTGAGAAAAATAATAAGAATCAATATATTTGGTGAAGTGGGAAAGGTGTTGATTTCTTGGTTGGGGTGAGGTATGGTGGAGAAGGACGTGGAAATCTGAGGGAAGTGCAGGCCTTACCAGAACTAATTACAGGGCATCCAAATCATTTTAAATTCTAGATGGATTTGCTGTCAGGCATAAAAGTTGCTTTGCCAATGGGAAAGATTGGGGGTTGATCTGTTCAGGAGGCTGCTGTTGGCAGGGAGGTTAGTGGGTGAATTAGAATCCCGACAGTGTGGAAACATGCCCTTCGGCCCAACAAGTTCACACTGAGCCTCCAAAGAGTAACCCACCTAGACCCATTCCCCTACACTATTATCCTACATTTACCCCTGATTAATACAGCTAACCTACGCATCCCTGAACACTATGGCCAATTCACCTGACCTGCACATCTTTGGATTGTGGGAGGAAACTGGAGCACCTGGAGGAAACCCACGCAGACACAGAAGAATGTGCAAACTCCACACAGACAGTCACCCAAGGATGGAATTGAATCCGGGTCCCTGGTGCTGTGAGGCAGCATTGCTATCCACTGTGCCACCTGCAGTGATGAGAGCTCAAACTAACAAGTGGACTGGAAGACAGCAATATCATAAGGTGGAAGGTGGAGGCTTAAGCAGGAATCAAGAGGGAATTTGGGCTGGGAGTGTTGTGTATTTGGCACATAGGTGGACTATCACTTTGTAGTGTCATGATGACATCAACAACCATTTTGGGGGAGAAATATTTTGTCTAATCCTGTTGCCTGCAGAGTAAATACCTTTTTATTAAAGTTCATTCTGATATTTAACACTTCAGCCTCCTGATCCTTATTGAAATGTAACAGGGAGAGATTGTAGGGTTGTATTTGCTTGACAAGTCATGGGGATATCTCCTATTCTTTTTAGCCCACAGGCTGTGCACTAAAAAGAATCGAGCTGATGCATCCAGATTTTTCCATCTCCTATTGACTGCTGAATTTCCTCAGCCCACTCACTAATGGATAAATTTAAATCATGCTCCCAGTTACACTTTGAGAACGTAATGGAAATGCTATAATAAGCGCTACACCTTTTCTGAAGTGGAATTTGCTAATGTCACACTTAAAGTTATAACAACTGCAAATGTAACATAATTCTTCAATGTATAATTTCAGTTACATCACACTGCAAATTTTTGCTATAAATTCTGTGTTACGATCGAGCCCTCCACAATCACCTGATGAAGGAGCGTCGCTCCGAAAGCTAGTGTGCTTCCAATTAAACCTGTTGGACTATAACCTGGTGTTGTGTGATGTTTAGCAAATGTAACAGGTTGGGGTTGTGTCATTCAATTCTATTATTTTCTCCTGTTCCTTGGATGCTGCCTGACCTGCTGCGCTTTTCCAGCAACACATTTTCAGCTATTATTTTACCACCCAATTATCCTTTCCTACCATCAAGGAGAGGGTAAGATTTATCTAAAACCAAAACAGAGCTCAGTTCTGAAGAGTGGTCACTAGACCCAAAACATTAACTCTGATTTCTATCCACAGATGCTGACAGACCTGCTGAGATTTTACAGCAACTTCTTTTTTACTACAGATTTCAGTTTTTTTGTGAAAAGATTTATCACTTTGAATTAAATGAACATCCCCGCTTCTGATTAAATGTTGGAGGGAAGGTCATACATAAAGTAGCTAAAGATAGCTGACCGAGGACACTACCCTGAGAAAAGCCTGTGACGATGTCAGCTGAGACCATTGGTTCCAACAACCACGTGCATCTGCATTTGGGCAAGATAGTGCTCTGACGAGTAAAGTGATCATCCCCGATTACCATTGATGTCAGTTTTAATCCTCTTCATCTTCTTAACTTTTTGCTTTAGTTACAGTTTGAAGGCTCTTTCTGTAAGTCTGATAGTAGTCCTGCCTCACCCAAACAACCCTACATCTCAGGCCCCAAGCACAAAAGTAGTGATTACTAAGTGTGCTCATAGAGTCATACGGCACATAAGAGGCGCTTTGGCTCATCAAGTCTGTATTCGATCCAACTGGACTAATACTAATTTCCAGCACTTTGGTTCCATACACTTGAATGATATAACATTACAAGTGATCATCCATGTATCTTTTAATGGCTGTGGGGTTTTCCTCCTCAATTACTTCTCAAGCACTGCATTCCAATTCCTACTGCCCGCTGGGTGAAACAAAAACCTCAAATCCCCTGCCTTTCACTTGACAATTATGCTTGTTATTGATCCTTCAACTAAGGGGAACAGCTGCTCTTGTCTACCCTGTCCATGCCCCTCATAAGCGTGCACCTCAATCAGATCACACTCCAGCCTTTTCTGCTTTAAAGAAAACATCTGAGATTACCTAGCCTCTCTTCATAGCTAAATAGTTCTGCCTGGGCAACATCCTGGTGTATTACTTGTTTCACACCTTGCCAGTGTCTTCTGGCTCTGCACAGATTGCCCTGTTGGTCCTTGTTGGGCCAACTCTTTTCCTGAATATTCTATTCATCTTAATATTATGGTATATTTATAGTTATGGTTAAGCAACTGTTTACAAGGTTCAATTGAAAAACATGGGCAGATTCTCTTATACAGCTTCTCCTTACCATATAACTATTGTCAGCAGGGATCTACTTTCTTGGTAGCTGAAGTGGCATACAAAATGTGGCATAGAATCTGAATGAAGGAATGACATTTCAAAATAAAAATGCTTATCCAATGTAGTACAAATACAAAAAGTAACACAAACAGAGGAAAACAGTTTTAAACATTTGGAGAAAAATGCATAAAACCAATCTTCACTGTTCAATGGAAAACCTGGCCCTGGAGAGGATGCACCACCTATACCAGGGACATCAACATCAACTCTCATAGGAGGTCATTATTATGATTACTCACAGATGCCGATCTAAAAACTATATATTTTTATGGAAAAGAGCAAAAACTGTTTCCACTGGAGCAATCTATTAACTTGGCAAAGTCAGCATATAAAAGTTGTTTGTTTCTATGCATAGCATACTTTCCATTTATTGCGTCACTGCATCAGGGACACATTTTAAATATATCATGTTTGTAAAAATATGACTGAAGTTGAACACATAGTAATGAAATAATAACATTTACTTGCATTTAAATTTTTTTTTCATGAGACATTTTGATGCCACTTATGAAGTTCGTTATTGATCACAGGTTCTTTTCTGGGAGATTTGTCAGGGAGCCTGGGTTACACCAGTCAGAGGTTAAAAATTGCTAGAATGTTCCTTCATCTATATGATGCTCTGTTTATTTTATAAGAATATGTTGAGTATTCATTTAGATATCATGAAACAGTCCACAACAACAAGTAGGTATCATATAAGGATTTGAATTTCTACCAGGCATTTCTTTATGTGTAGTGTCCAATATCCTTGTGTAAATTTTTTTGATCTATTCACCTTAAGTATATTCATGACTGGGAAAATAATGTATATTGGAATTTTTGCACAAATATATTAATCAATATCCTGAATATAAGACTCAATGCAGTTTTTACTCTCTTATTGTATTGTCTTCTTTCCTTGGCTCAGCATCTGTTATTTTGATGACACCTTTGTCAAGTGCTAAAGGGGTTTTTTAATGTTAAAGGTGCTGTATGAATCAAATTTGTTATGTCAAGAGAAGGAATTAGACCACCAACTATCCCCAGAGAGAACATAGTCATATAAGTGAGGTAGTCCATGTCATTGGCGAGTCTTCAGTGAATTAATGTTAGGAATTTCAGTTCATTGAGTTTTCAGTGGGAGCTTTTCCAGGCAAAAGCAGGTGGTTTGGAATGTGTGGGAAGAATTAAATCCCTGAAAATGACACTTGGGCTGGGAATCTGACATCATTCCATTCACCCAAGATGTTGAAGGTAAATGGGGTATCTCCATTCAGCTGGCAGGTAATGTACTTAAATACAATAATAAACAACTAAGTTCTGTTTTAAGCAAGGATTCTGCATTTAACATCTAAGCTATGTGGAACTGTCCATGGCCACCGAGGTCAGTACTGAGCAGTGAGTGCTACGTGGGTGTACCAGTTAGGTGGGAAACCTTTGATCATTGAAGTTAAGGAGCTATAGACATGGCAATATAAAAGGCTGCTGTTTATGGTACCCCTTCTCACAGAGTGCTTTCAGTGCTTGATATGGAATTGTTAACTTGACCTTATATTTTGCTCACGTTCTGCTGCAATTCCTTGCCGTCAGCATATGGCGTAGCATGGAAGCAGCCTATGCGACTCTACCTTGCACCCGTGACAAAGAATAAAGGGAATAGCAACAACAGAACTGATGTACCAATTGTCTTATCCTCAATGACATGCCACTTCACAGATCAGAGGGGATAGATACAGATATCCAATACCAAAAAGATGAGAATCCATCCCCAACATTGAATTTACAGACAGAAAATCAGCTCTTGTTCCATGTATGAACACCACTGCCTCGGGTTTATAACAGCTCTTTGTTGACATTTGAAGCTTCCTGGAACAGGACCTCCTTCCCAGTGGACCACCTGGGCTTGCATGTCACCAGGCAACAAGGTGGCTGCTGCTGGAGGTCTCCCCCATCCTGGCCTCTAACCTTCTTTTGAACTTTTATTGCTCCATTCTGCAAGCTGAGAAAACAGTGAAATATGAGTATTAATTGGGTAGCAGAGAAGAACCTTTGTGGATAATGACTGTTAAGGCATGTGTGCAACAGGGCAATAAGGTAAGAGTGAATGGGAGTGTTAGCTGTTCAAATGAAGCTATAAACTGCTTGGCGCTGCGAGGCAGCAGTGCTAACCACTGTGCCACCGTGCCGCCCTAAGGCATGTGTGCAACAGGGCAATAAGGTAAGAGTGAATGGGAGTGTTAGCTGTTCAAATGAAGCTATAAACTGCTTGAAGAGAGACAAATGAATGGAACTTGAATGTGTGGTGACCTTAGGCTTGCTGTACAGAAAATGTTGAGCAAAATTGATTGGCTGATGTAGACTTCATTGCAACACTCCTCAGAAGTACAATGACAGTTTTAAATAAAGGTATGTTAATTCAGGAAAAGGCACTTCAAGTAGTAGTTTGGTCTTGGTGAACTTCAGTATTGCTGAAGAAAGACACATTTTATTGAAGCTTTTTGTCTTGCATTCATCAGGTCTGTTTGCAAGATTAGAATGTAGGGGCAATCTGATATTTACATTATATTACAGGGTAGTGCTGATTGGTTGGCAAGTGGAATCTGATTGGTAGAGGTGTTGTCATGGAGAATACACCAATTAAAGATGATTGATAGTTAACTATCAAGCTGTTGTTTCAATTTTAAACCAGGCCAGTTGACTAATTAGTCAAGGAATTGTTCTGAGAAATGAAACTGAATATTTGTCAACTGTTTTGTTGATGTGAAACAGGTGTAGTGTGTGCAACCTTTCCTCACAGCCACTCCAAGGGTCTGCGCATGCTGAGTGGTATGCCGACCTTTTTCCCAGCATTGACTTCCAATTTCAGAGGTCCATGCTGCGCATAAACCTCAGAAGTCAGCGCAGAAGAATCCATAGAATCCCTACAGTGTGGAAGCAGGTCATTTGGCTCATAAAGTCCACATCAATCCTCCAAAGAACATCCCACTCATTTCCAACCCCCTACCTCATCACTGTAACCCTGCATTTCCCATGGTTAATCCATCTAACTTGCACATCCCTGGACACTATGGACAATTTAGCATGGCCAATCCACCTACTTGCACAACTTTGGACTGTGAGAGGAGCACCTGGAGGAAACCCATGCAGACATGAGAAGAATGTGCAAACTCCACACAGACAGTTGCCTGAGGATGGAATCAAACCCAGGTCCATGACATTGTGAGGCAGCAGTGCTAACCACTGAGCCACTGTACCGTCCCAAAAGTTGTGAACTGCACTCGAGCCAGACAATCTATAATCTTCTGATCCGTAGTCAGACACGCTCTCAATTGCAGCACTGGCTTTGTGGTGCTGAGAATAAACCATCAGGGGAATTGTAAAGTATGTGTGTACCTATTCTTTCTATTTGTAAAGAACAGGGGCCTGTAAATTAACTTATATGGTTTCCAGTGCACTGACTGCCATCAATGGTTAATATATGCACGGTGGGTGGCACGGTGGCACAGTAGTTAGCACTGCTGCCTCACAGCGCCTGAGACCCGGGTTCAATTCCCACCTCAGGCGACTGACTGTGTGGAGTTTGCACGTTCTCCCCGTGTCTGCGTGGGTTTCCTCCGGGTGCTCCGGTTTCCTCTCACAGTCCAAAAGATGTGCAGGGTCAGGTGAATTGGCCATGCTAAATTGCCCGTAGTGTTAGGTAAGGGGTAAATGTAGGGGTATGGGTGGGTTTCACTTCGGCGGGTCGGTGTGGACTTGTTGGGCCGAAGGGCCTGTTTCCACACTGTAATGTAATCTAATCTAATATGCATTGGGATTCCTGCAGTTTCATGTGCTATAAAATTGACCTTATAAATAAAAATCAAGACATTTGTTCGTTGTGCAAGCTTGATGCAGAAATTGGGCACAACAAAGCCTTTCTGCAGTATCATGACTACCCTGAACACATAATTTCTTCTCGTAGTATATTTTGCAAAGTCGTGTTTAATCCTGGAAGGTAAAGTATATCAAAGGTTTGAGCAACTGATGATGTTCGCTGCTTGCAAAACTCAACAGTGTCCAACATAATATGCAATTTCACACTCCTACTATGCAGTGGCAAGACAAGTGGTATTTGGCACTAACAGGATGCTGCTGTCAAGTTAAAGAGATGCCTATGGGTCAGTGCATTGAGTATAGGAGTTGAGGTGTCGTGTTGGGGCTGTACAGGGCATTGGTCGGGCCATTTTTAGAATTCTGTATTCTCTTCTCCCTGTTGTGAGAAAGACGTTAAACTTGAAAGTGTCCAGAAGAGATTTACAAGAGTGTTGTCAGAGTTAGAGGGTTTATGCTATAAGGAGAGGCTGAATACGCTGCGGCTATTTTCCTAGAGTGTTGGAGGCTGAGGGGTGATCTTACAAAAGTCTATAAAATCATGAGAAGCATGGAGAGTGTGAATAGTCAAAGTCTTTTCCCCAGGTAAGGGAGTCCAAAATTAGAGGACATAGGTTTAAGGTGAGTGGGGCAACATTTTCACACAGAGGGTGGTACGTGTATGGAATTAACTGACAGAGGAAGTGGGTGGAGCAGGTACAATTACATTTAAAAGGAATTTGAATGGATATATGAGTAGGAAGGGGTTAGAAGGATGTGGACCAAATGCTGGCAAACGGGACTAGATTCATTTTGGATATTTGGTTGGCATGAGCGAGTTGGACCAAAGTTTGCTTCTGTGCTGTACATCTCTAAGACTCTATGAGTCTATGACACAAATGAGAAATGTGGTATATGATTTCAACACAGCGTGATGCCAGGTATAGAGGCTGTACATCCAAAAGACTTGGGGATCATATCTCTTTGGCCGTTTGCTATAAGCATGGCAGAGACAATACCCAACCAGCTCATGCTTGCAAAACTCTACAGTATCCAACAGAATATGCAATTCTGCAATTAGACAAAAATCAGATGAATAATCCTAATTGTGCAAAGAATTAAGTGACAACAAATTTAACACTGTCAGCGGGTTAACAGAGTGGTGGACTTGGATGTACTGGAAGAACCATATATTAACACAAAGAACAGGTACACACACTGCATCTGTTTCACCTCATCAAAATAGGTGACAACCATTCTCTGGTTCATTTCTTAGGTCAATGCCTTAACTAATCTGGGTCAACCTGCTAGGTTTATAACTTAAACAAAGCTTGGCAGGGAACAGTCAGAAATTGTTGACAGGTATTCTTTATGGCAACATATCTACTGAATGGAGTTAGCTTGTTAACCCATCAATACGCTGCCCTCATACTGTATAAATGTTGGTTTCCCTTATTTTGGTATCATTACAAATTGTCTTGATAGGTGCAAGAAGGAAAGCTTTCATAAAATGTGTCTTTTTTCTCAAAAATATTGAAAAGGCACTTCATTAGCTGTCAAGTGCTTTTGAATGTCCTGTGATTTTGAATGATGCTATATGAATGCTTAAAATTTTTAAATTTTAAGGTCAATAGCCTCTTTTTCAGATGCTGCCTCATTATCAATGCATCACATTAAATATGCCAGGCTAACTTATCAATTGCAACTTTAAAGAATAATGTATCTTTTCATTAATGTAAATCACTATATTCTCAACTAGCACATATGTGCAATCATCGACCTTTGAATACTCCAAAGCCTGCCACATTGGACGAACATAATGTCCATTCAAAATAATCTTCCAAATTCTTTATTAAGGGATGTTAACATGAAAGTTTATATCTACTCATCCAGGGATAGATTTCCGCCTTTGCTGTTCCTAGGGATTTGACAATTCTCAGGTGTAAAGAGAAGAAAGGTTAAGAACCAGTGACATTAGTTTCAATCCTGCCCCATTTCTTCTTTGAACTTCAAGTCATGCAAAACCCAGCTACTCATCATCTATCTGGTTCTAGCTCATTCCCACCTATCATCTTGGCCTATGGTAGTCTAGACTGTCAGCTGAATTCTCAATCCTTCTTTGTGATGTTTTCTTCCCTCCATGACATTTCACATTCCCGCGTTTGTGATGTGATCCAAAATTACAAACCTCCCCATATATTACCCATCCTCTTGTGCATCACATCCTCCTTTTGCTCCATCTTCGTGACATGCCTTTCTGGTACTTACGCCTCAATCTCTGAAATTTGCTTAAACTGACTCTGCGTCTCCACCTTCCTGTTCTCTTTTAAGAACTGTTTTCAATCTCACCTACATGACCAAGGATTTTGGACACTCCTCAGTGTCCATTCTTTATTTTTTGTAGTGCCTCAGGTCATTCTTTTGCTCTAAAGATGCTACATTAATGCAAGTCATTGCTATTATTTTGTATCAGGACATTTTTTTCTAATAGTGTCAACTGATACAAAGAATTCAAAAGGTGGGATGTGAGAAGAAAGTTGATAATTGTAATAAATTGGAAACTGGGTTATTCTTGTTTCTAGGTGATTTCCTCCCATTTGCAGAATTTTGAGTAAACAATTAAAGAGGCAGAAATACATTATGTAAGGGTTTAGTCACTCTTTTATAATGTCTGGAATGCACTTTTTTCATAGAAACTGTTGCTGTTTTCATGAAGGGAAACTGCTATTCATGTTCAAACAGAGCTTAAGCAGTACAGAATTCATCAAGGCATATGCACTGTAACTAAATGCAGGGTGCCTGCTTTGACAAGATACAAATGATCACCCAAGTGTCATTTTTAACTCAATTCCTATTCAAAGCCTCATATTATTCAAACCAAACTCGGGTTTAAAAGAGCTGGAATTCAGAATGAAATGCACAAAATTCTATATCCAAAAATGTTAGTCATTCACCAGATATCCCATTGTAATTTCAGTAGGAAATCCCAGTGTTATATTTATATTGATGATCAAGGTTGATATTACTTCTCTGGGACTCTGCTGATCTCCCCTGAAAGTTTGTTATGGCATTTCTGCAGGCAGCATGTAATGGTATCGCATTAGGCAGACAACTCAGTCATCACCTGCTTTCAAAATCATTGACTCACATGTACTCAGTGACCCACCACTCAACAACTGCATACACTCTGTGTGAGCAAATTATTTAATTGGAGGAACTGCACCCAAGCACAGTGTATGAACTAGAACATTGCTGCATAAATGAAAATAAGAAAACGTATCATTTCAACTCCCAATTTTGTAAATCAAATATCCACATGCTTAAAAGAAACTTCACAATGTGAATACCTGATTTACAGATTGAGTTATCCTCAAAGCCTGCAATAATTCTCATGTCATATGACATGCTCATACTTGAGAGATCACACAGTTTGGTATGTTTCTTTTGGTTCAAAGGAATAGTATTTAATAAGCTAAACTGTAATTTTCAAATCATAATTCTTATATTCTGGTGTAGCTAGTTAGCAATGAACTAATAGTAGACTTTGCATTGTTGACAGCCAGATGTTGGCATGTATAAAGGCAATTGCCAATGCTCCTGAATTTCCTTGCGGTCTGAAGCTCACCTCCAGTTTGAGATGAGCTGGGAGTGCAGTTGTTTGAAAGAAAACACCAGGGCTTGTATTTTCATGGTTGTGAACCTGACTACTGAATCCATTCTGGGTCCCAGCCCCACCTTGTTTCAGTGACACAACACCATTTCAAAATGCAAAGGGCCTATCTGGCCCACGTGAACATTTGCTGTGAACATTTGCTGTGTTGTGGGAGACTGTTGATATTGGAGACCTCATATCTAATTTTTTTTTGGTGGCAATGTGACTCTTCAGATGCATGTGCAGATCTTTCTCTCTTTGCTGGAATGTGAGATCATGTCATTTGTCACAAAATCTGGGAGATGTGCAAGTGTAACTCTAAAAAATTACCATTGCCTTAGTACTCATGCCAAACTGAAAATTGCTGTGAGATGTGTGATGGGCTCAGCACTCCCCTTCCAATCCCTGAGCACTAGGTTTCTTTAGAGTGCCCTCTTCATCTTCATTTTTATATTCATTGCTGCCGTGTTATGAGGATGAATTGCAGGTGCTCCTCTTCATTTCACTTCAGGCCTCGTTGAATAGTCACACAACATGTAGCACACAGCCAGAATACAGTACACCTTACCTGGTTTGTACTGGAGCAAATCACTGAAGCAGACAATGTGTGTGCATCTTATAGATTTTAGTGGTCTACATGATTCATGTCCATATTAGTAGCTTGCTCTAATGGAGAAAAAAAACTCTCTATTTGGGTTTGGGTTCAGGGATGGGTATCAGTAGTCAGCTGCTCAGACAATAACTTTCAACCCCAGAAGCAGCAATGGAGATGCTGTGGACATTAAGCAAGTTCTAACACTGGCAGGCAAGAACTAATACTAGGATCTAGAATGGCATCACAAACTACTTACTTTCAGAGGGTCTTCAGCATTCAAAGAAGATTGCTTCTTCTCAATCTGTATCAGAACATGTGTCATTTCTTGAGAATAATATAACTTTATGCTGTTCGAAATAATCTTGTTTGATTCAGTGTCCTTTTTAATAAAGTGATAGAAAGCAGCCTATTCTAAGTGTTGTAGTTTGGATTTTTTTTTCTGTGTGTACAATATTTCTATCCAATCATGTTCCACTCTGCTTCATATAGGGTAATTTTTGCAGTGTATAATTTCATGTGGGTTTTGGATTATACAGTGTAATGCAATAGTAAATTTGAAAGAGTCCTTGGGATGGATATCAAAACACAGGGATGAGCAACACAAGAAGTGATTGTTACCTTTGGTTTGAACTGGCAGTAGCCTAAGAATGATATTTGTTTACAAAATATTATGAAGCAGATATT
Source organism: Chiloscyllium plagiosum (assembly GCF_004010195.1). Taxonomy (NCBI): domain Eukaryota; kingdom Metazoa; phylum Chordata; class Chondrichthyes; order Orectolobiformes; family Hemiscylliidae; genus Chiloscyllium; species Chiloscyllium plagiosum. The sequence continues at coordinate 35,165,984 of NC_057720.1, read as the reverse complement.
GAATAGGAAGCTTTGTTTTACCATAATGGCTCAAAATTGAACAGGGTTGTTCGTGAGTTTTGAGAAAATTTGTAGCTCATGTTGAGGTCCTGGATGTAACAGGATTGTGCTTGACTTTGCTTGCAGTGCACCATCACAAGAAGAGAATTCACATTTTGTATTTTTCTAAATACACAAGATTTCTCCAGATAATGCTTTAAAATTACCATGTGATCAGCAAGCAACAAGTACCAAGTACACTGCCAACACATGGTGCCTGGTAAAAGTATGCTTATATACTCAAATGTGCTGACACACATTTCTTCCCTCTTGACTTTGTTGCAATGGAAAGCACGACATAACTTCACAGAAGTTCACTTATAGGCTCATGTTAATCTAATTCTTGATTTTTGAAGGAGATGGTGGGCAGGAGACTTCCCACAAGCCTGCTACTAACACCTTTTGCATTTTGGGCTCAAAAGTTCTGTTAATCACTCTGGTTCACAGGATGACATTAAATTACCGTTACTTAATACATGGCAATGTCTACCTACATGAAGCTCTGTTCCATGTGGTGTCTTAATGACATTCTCCTCTACAGTAGCAAACACTATTCACTGTGGGCACAGTCAGTTCCTAAAAGTGAGAAGGAATACTTGGTGATCAGCACAGGGCAGATGGATTTACAGCAAATTCACACTGCTGACTGGGAGCCAGCTGCTTTCATTGTGAAATATAAAAGCTGTTATTATTCATTCATGGGACATGGGTGTAATTGGCTTGGGTCAGCATTTATCATCCATCTCTAATTGTTAAGAAGGCAGTTAAAAGTCAATCACATTGCTGTTGGTCTAAAATCATATTGATCACACCTGGTAAAGATGGCAGTTACCTTCCCTAAAAGCCATTAGGGATGCAGAGAGTTTATCTAATAATGGTCAGCAATAGATCCTTAATTCCAGATTTTTAAAAAAAGCGAATTCATATTCTGATATGGCAGGATTTGAACCTAGGTGTCCAGAACATTACTTAACTATCTGGATTAATAGTCAAGCAATAACACCACTAGTTTATTATTGCCCCAATGTAGTTTAGTAAGTCAACAATAATATTTAAGGGTTCACTCGAAAGTGGCACCAATCAGCAGAAGCAGGTTAGTGGCAATCAGGCGGGGAATTTATAAGCTATGCCTGTGCCATATTATAATGCCTATTGAGGGACCTATTAAGTCTTACCAGTGTGAACTTAAGATCTTGAGCAATACAAGGTTCCACTGCAGAGTACCTTGGAATACAACTTGTTACCAGAACATACACATATTTGTGGCATGCTACCACTAATTGTCCTCCTCCACGATACCAAATAGCTATGTTTATTGCAAAGCTCATTGCTTCTCTCAAGGGAACACTTTGCTCTGGAGTTTGCGCAATTTATCTGAACTCAGCCAAACCAACTTGAAAAATTTTAAGTACAAGTTACAAAAAGTGTAAACTGAGTTCTGCAAATCTTCATACTATTTTTCAAAACATCACACTACAAACTGCTCCAGCACAGAAAACTGGCTGTTCCCCAGATTGAAATAATGGGCTTAGCAAGTTTCCATCAATTGAGACCAGTTGTGAAAATTTGAAAATTTGTTATTTTAGGTGTAAAGGTTTTTAATTTTTTTTTAAATTTAAAAGCATTCCATTTACAAAGGAACTTAACAGTATAGACCATGAAATTTGTAAATTGTTCATCCTAGTTTTGTTTTAAATGTCATTAGTGATTTGGAATTATGATGCTTAGGAAGATAGGAACATCAATGTAGGAGTTGTTCACCTTGCCCTTGAGCATATTACACCATTCTAGATCAATACCTCAATGCTATTTCTCTGCACTATATCCATATCCATATCATTAGTAAGTAAAAATCTATCAATCTCTCTTTTGAACTTGCTTAATTGCCACGTTCCTCTGAAGGGCATAATTTCAAAGATTCACTACAGTCTGAATGAAAAGGTTCCTCTACATCTCAGCCCTAATTCTGAGACCGTGTCTCCTGATTTTAGATCAGAGAGGAAACATCCTTTCTGTGTCAACTCTGTCCATCCCTTTGAGACTTTCCCCTTCCATCTTCTTTACATCTCCTCACAATTCAAATGCCCTCCACATTTTGCACATTGACATACTTCGAAATATTACAATTTATTTTGAGAGGACTAGAATATTAAACCAGGGATGCACTTCTGAGGCTTTATAAGGATCTGGTCAGACCATATTTAAAATATTGTGTGCAATTTTGGGCCCCATATTTCAGGAAGGATGAATTGGCCCTGGAGCGGGTCCAGAGGAGGTTCACAAGAGTGATCCCAGGAATGAAAGGCTTAACATATGAGGAACGTTTGAGGACTCTGGGTCTCTACTTGATGGAGCTTTGAAGGATGAAGGGGGATCTAATTGAAATTTATAGAATATTGAAAGGCCTGGATAGAGTGAGGTTGGGAAGATGTTTCCATTAGCAGGAGAGACTAGGACATTGGTTTTGGAATATTGTGTGCAATTCTCCCTCCTATAGGAAGGATGTTGTGAAACTTGAAAGTGTTCAGTAAGGATTTACAAGGATGTTGCCAGGTTTGGAGAGTTTGAGCTACAGGAAGAGGCTGATTAGGCTGGAGGCGTTTTCCCTGGATCATCGGAGGCTGAGAGGTGACCTTATAGAGGTTTATAAAAGCATGAGGGCCATGAATAGGGTGAATAGACAAGGTCTTTTCCCTGGGTTGGAGGTATCCAGAACTAGAGAGCATAAGTTTAGGGTGAGAGGGAAACATTTAAAAGGGAACTAAGGGGCAATGTTTTCATGCAGAGGGTAGTGCATGTGTGGCATGAGCTGGCAGAGGAAGTGGTGAATGCTGGTACAACTACAACATTTAAAAGACATATAAATATAGAGATATATGAAAAGGAAGGATTTGGAGGCATAGGGACCAAGTGCTGGTAAACAGGACTAGATTAATTAAGGATATCTGGTCAGCATGGATGAGTTGGACTGAAGGGTCTGTTTCCATACTGTACATCTCTATGACTAGGACCCAAGGGCACAGACTTAGAGGAAAGGGAAGTATGGGATGAGGAGAAACTTCTTCAGCCAGAGAATGATAAATCCATGGAATTCATTGCCACAGAAGGCTTGGAGGGGAAGTCATTGAGTATATTTAAGACAGAGATAGATAGGTTCTTGATTGTTAAGGGGATCAAAGGCTATTGGGAGAAGGCAGGAGAATGAGGTTAAGAAACTTATCAGCTATGATTGAATGGCAAAGCAGATGGACCAAATCATCTAATTTCTGCTCCTGTGTCTTATGATCTATGTCAACAAATAGCCAGGTCCAAACCATGCATACAGCACTGATCCTTCCAGTTACCAACAGCAATTCCCTCCCAACTGCCTCCTAGTCACAACCTGACAATCTCAGAATGGCTTATTTATTCTTGCGCTCTGCTTTCAGTCTGTTAGCCATTCTCAAACATGTTAAACACCTTTACTTTATTTACTAATCTCCTGTTTGATACTTTATCAACAGCTTTCTGAAAATCCTAATGCACCCATCCAATGTCCAACCTTATTGATTCGGGAAGTAACATTAAAACAATTCTATCACATTTGTCAAACATGACTTTTCTGTGGTAAATCTATGTTGACTCTATGTAATTCAAAACTTATTTTTAAATATCTACTAGACGCATTGTTTAAAATAAATTTTAATATATCAGCAAAACTAAAGAATTGATCATTGACTTCAGAAAGAAAGGAGGACTCACGCCCCTATCTACATCAATGGAGCTGAGGTGGTGAGAGCCGAGAGTGTCAGGTTCCTCAGAGTGCCGACTAGCAACGATCTGTCCTGGATCTTCCACATAGATGCAATGGTCAAGAAGGCACAATAACGCCTCTTCTTACTCAGGAAGCTTAGGAAATTTGGTGTGTCCATAAAGATCCTCACCAAATTTTACAGATGTACCACTGAAAGCATACAGTCCGGTTGCATAACAGCCTGGTATGGCAATTGCTCTGCCCAGGAGTGTAAGAAACTATGGAGCGTTGTGTGTACAGCTCAGACCATTATAAAAGCCAACCTCCCATCCATGGGCTCTATCTACACTCCTCGTCATTGCGGAACGGCTGCCAACATCATCAAAAACCCCTACAATCCCCGGTAATACTCTCTTCTACACTCTTCTATCAAGCAGAAGATATAAAAGCTGGAACACACTCATTAATAGGCTCAAGAACAGCTTCTTCCCTGCTGTTCTCAGACTGCTGAATGGACCTCTCTAATTTCAAATCAATTGTTAACCTTGCTTTTATGCAATTCTTGTGCTGCTGTAAACTTGTATGCCTTGCTGTGTCTAAACACCCTATGTTCTGTCAATTCTTCCTATGTTATGATCTGCCTGTACTGCATGCAAAACAAAACTTTTCACTGTACTTAGGCTCAAGTGACAACAATAAATCAAATCAAAGGTAACACCATAGAATCCGAAAGTGTGGAAACAGGCCCATTCACCCAATACGTGCACACCAACCCTCCGAAGAGTAATCCACCCAGACCCATTCCCCTATATTTACTCCTGACTAATGTACCTAACCTACACATCCCTGAACACTATGGGCAATTTAACATGGCCAAATCACCTAACCTGCACATCTTTGGATTATGGAGGGATGCCAGAGCACCTGGAGGAAACCCACGCAGACACAGGGAGAGTGTGCAAATTCCATATAGACAGTTGCCCAAGGCTGGAATCAAAACTGGGTGCCTAGTGCTGTGAGGCAGCAGTGCTAACCACTGAGCCACCATGCCACCCTGATTAAGGAACAGTAGTTAGTTTGTCTCTTATTGGTGATGGTCATAAGCCTGGCATTTGTGCAACATGAATGTTACTTGCCAACCCTAGATATTGTCCAGATTTTGTTGCATTTTAACATGACAGCTTCAGTCTCAATCTGCCAAACCCCTCAATCTGCAGACAATGTTGCAGTATTAATAGAATTTTGAAAGGTGATTACTAATTGATCAGCGATCTCTGCTGCCATGTCATGCAACACTCTAGGGTGAAAGTAATTAGATGCTGTGGGTTTTGTCAGCTTTCAAGCCCATTAACTGATCCAATACTATTTGTTTTTACTAGCACAGTACTAACTTTTTTCAATTCCACATTCACATTTGATTTTTGGATCTTCATTATTTCAGGGAGATATCTTGTGTGCTCCTTTGTGAAGACAGACACAAATAGATATTTAGTTGCTGTGCCATTTCCTTATTTCCTTTTCTCCTGGCTCTGTCTGCAATGGACCCACATTTGACTTTGCTAATCAGTTGGTATGCTCCTTGCTATTTTATATTTATAATCTGTTCTCTCTTTATCAATTCCTTGGTGCATCTTGATGAAACCTAAAATTCCTCTAATCCTTAAGTTTACAATTTTTTGAAAACTTTCATGCCTGTTCCTTTGATCTAACACCATTTTTAACTTCACCTGTTAGTCACAATTGTCTTCCTTTCCTTATTGGGGAGTTTTACCTTGAAGATTGCATATTTTTGAAAACCAAGCATTAATGTTTTCAATACTAGCAATAGCCATTCTACTGACAAATGTTTACATGCATTTACACAATTCACCAACTGCCAACATCTGCTTCATACCTTTATAATTGCTATTGTTAAATTTAAGATCCTAGTTTCAGGTTGAACTAGATTTTTTTTTCAAACGTAATGGAAAATCTGTCATTTTTGTGTTTGGATATGGACCAAATGCTGGCAAATGAGACTAGGTCAGTGAGTATGTGTTGGACCAAAGAGTCTGTTTCTGAGCTGTATGACACTTTGACTGTATGACAACAAAGGTATTAACTTGTGATTTCTCATTGCACATGCTAGTTCTAAAATATGTGGAGACTAGATATTCTCATTAAATATGCTTGTTTTTGGCCATTTACTGCTGTATTAATGAAATGAGACAAGTAATGCTCTTCAATATATCAAAGCTTATTATTGCTAAAAATCACACAACACCAGGTTATAGTCCAACAGGTTTAATTGGAAGCACACACTATTGCTTATTATTGCTGTAAGGGAGGAAGGCAGGTTATTCTGGTTTGCTGTCCAATTGTGATGGATTATACAAGATTTTTAACTTTGATTATGTAGAAAAGTTAGAAAAGAAACTTCAAACATAACTTCACTTTGGAAAAAAAAAGTCACTTCAATGGCAATTTGCATCTAGATTTATCAATGCCATCCATGGTGAAATCTCTACCTAAGAGACATGACTTGATTGACAAAAGATCATACTTGACAGATGAAGTACGTTAAAAAGCGACAAAATGTTTTTCTGCCTTCATTTTTCCAACATTAATAGAACAGAGTAATCGTTACAACCACCAAAAGCAACAGTATGCCTTTAAGATCAAGGAGTCAGCTAAAGAGAACACAGTGGTTGTTATGTATCAGCATTCACTGATGGAATGTTAACCATGGTCTATCCATGCCAAGTTGTTTCAAATTTGACTAAAGCACAAATGTTATGTATAGTTTTATTCTTTTGTGAGCTGTGTTGCTTCAAGATCTTAATATATTGATGATCCAAGGACCAACATAAAACCACATGACCAACCGACATGTGTCATCCAGCAGAAACATGCAAGAAGGAGGAAGCCCACATAGTTATCTGTAACTGCAAATTATAGCCTAGTCTAAACCTTTATGGACAATTTGAAATAAACTGAATTCACACCAATTCTTCTGTATTGCTTACCAAAAACACAAGAAAATCAACAGTCTATAGATTCCAATGGCTTTCAATATGTCTAAGTTGTTTTCATATGTGTCTTTATTGGCTTTGTTTCCCTAAACATGGGAAGGTAATATCTAATGCTTAAAGAATGCGTTAGAGGTCACATTATTCTTTTGCCTTGGCATCTAAGGAGAAAAACAATATATGAAATTAATTAGAGATCCATATATTTGGGGAAGGGTTTCTCCACTAATTAGCTGTTGCCAATGATGTTGTCATCAGGCTGATGACCTTTGGCATCGACAGCTGGTCATGATTGCACAAACCAAGCAGCTATCTGTTGTCAGTCAAATCTCATTCTGTCCATCCTCTTTGGTGCCATGCCATCTTATTACACCTCCATCACTGTTTGCCAAGCGACAGAGTAAGCACACTCACAACGAGTCCCCGTAACTTGTTTTCAAAAGTGCAGCAACCTCTTCCCCAGTCTTTGGTTTTAAAATCAATTCTTTTTCCATGTTAGTCCACAGTCAAAAATAAAATGATGTTGACTTTACAACATTCACAGAACAATGATCATACAGCATCCAAGCCACATTTTGCAAGAAACTGAGTGGAACATAGAACATAGAACATAGAACATTACAGCGCAGTACAGGCCCTTTGGCCCTCGATGTTGTGCCGACCTGTCATACCAACCTGAAGCCCATCTACCTACACTATTCCATGTACATCCTCATGCTTGTCCAATGACAACTTAAATGTACTTAAAGTTGGTGAATCTACTACCGTTGCAGGCAAAGCATTCCATACCCTTACTACTCTCTGACTAAAGAAACTACCTCTGACATCTGTCCTATATCTATCACCCCTCAATTTAAAGTTATGCCCCCTCATGCTCGCCGTCACCATACTAGGAAAAAGGCTCTCCCTGTCCACCCTATCGAACCCTCTGATTATCTTATATGTCTCTAATAAGTCACCTCTCAACCTTCTTCTCTCTAACGAAAACAACCTCAAGTCTCTCAGCCTTTCCTCATAAGACCTTCCCTCCATACCAGGCAACATCCTAGTAAATCTCCTCTGCACCATTTCCAAAGCTTCCACATCCTCTTATAATGTGGTGACCAGAACTGTACACAATACTCCAAGTACGGTTGCACTAGAGTTTTGTACAGCTGCGGCATAACCTCATGGTTCCGGAACTCGATCTCTCTGTTAATAAAAGCTAAAACACTGTATGCCTTCTTAACAACCCTGTCAACCTGGGTGGCAACTTTCAAGGATCTGTGTACCTGGACACCGAGAGCTCTCTGCTCATCTATACCACCAAGCATCTTACCATTAGCCCAGTACTTTGAATTCCGGTTACTCCAACCAAAGTGAATCACCTCACACTTGTCCGCATTAAACTCCATTTGCCACCTCTCAGCCCAGCTCTGCAGCTTATCTATGTCTCTCTGTAACCAACTACATCCTTCGTCACTATTCACAACTCCACCGACCTTCGTGTCATCTGCAAATTTACTAACCCACCCTTCTACGCACTCATCCAGGTCGTTTATAAAAATGACGAACAGCAGTGGACCCAACACTGACCTTGCGGTACACCACTGGACTCCAGGATGAACATTTCCCATCAACCACCGCCCTCTATCTTCTTTCAGCAAGCCAATTACTGATCCAAACTGCTATATCTCCCACAATCCCATTCCTCTGCATTTTGTACAATAGCCTACTGTGGGGAACCGTATCAAATGCCTTGCTGAAATCCATATACACCACATCAACCGGTTTACCCTCATCTACCTGTTTGGTCACCTTCTCAAAGAACTCAATAAGGTTTGTGAGGCACGACCTACCCTTCACAAAACCGTGCTGACTATCACTAATTAAATTATTAATTTCTAGATGATTAGAAATCCTATCTCTTATAACCTTTTCCAACACTTTACGAACAACTGTAGTAAAGCTCACTGGTCTATAATTACCAGGATTGTCTCTACTCCTTTTCTTGAACAGGGGAACCACATTTGCTATCCTCCAGTCTTCTGGCACTATTCCTATAGACAATGACGATTTAAAGATCAATGCCAAATGCTCGGCAATCTCCTCCCTGGCTTCCCAGAGAATCCGAGGATAAATCCCATCCGGCCCAGGGGACTTATCTATTTTCACACTCTGCAGGATTTCTAATACCTCCTCCTTGTGAACCTCAATCATACCTAGTCTAGCAGCCTGTATTTCAGTATTCTCCTCAACAACATTGTCATTTTCTAGAGTGAATACTGTCGAAAAGTATTCATTTATTGCTTCCCCTATCTCCTCTGACTCCACACACAACTTCCCACTACTATCCTTGATTGGCCCTAATCTTACTCTCGTCATTCTTTTATTCCTTAAACACCTAGAGAAAGCTTTAGGGTTTACCTTGATCCTATACGCCAACAACTTCTCATGTCTCCTCCTGGCTCTTCTGAGCTCTCTCTTTAGGTCTTTCCTGGCTACCTTATAACCCTCAAGCACCCTAACTGAGCCTTCATATCTCATCCTAACATAAGCCTGCTTCTTCCTCTTGAACAGAGATTCCACTTTCTTCGTAAACCACGGCTCCTGTGCTGTACAGCTTCCTCCCTGCCTGACAGGTACATACTTATCCAGGACACACAGTAGCTTTTCCTTGAATAAGCTCCACATTTCTAATGTGCC
>NC_057720.1:35142791-35155652 GCF_004010195.1 Chiloscyllium plagiosum | reverse complement strand
GGGCTGCTCCCCCTTCCCCTTAAGAATCCCAAAAACACGATCAGAGACATCACGGACCCTGGCACCTGGGAGGCAATACACCAACCGTGAGTCTCTCTCGTCCCCACACAACCTCCTATCTGTCCCCCTAACTATGGAGTCCCCAGTGACTACTGCTCTGCTCCTCTTTCCCTTTCCCTTCTGAGCAGCAGGGAATGACTGTGTGCCAGAGCCCTGTGCCCCACTGCTTTCCCCTGGTAAGTCATCTGTTCCAACAGTATCCAAAACGGTAATTATTGTTGAGGGGAATGCCACAGGAGATCCCTGCACTGCCAGCCGGTTCCCTTTCCATCCCCTGACTGTAACCCATTTGCCTTTTTGTTGTGCCTGAGGAGTGACTACCTTCCTGTAACTCCTCTCAATAACCCCCTCTGCCTCCCAAATGATCCGAAGTCTATCCAGCTCCAGCTGGATGAAGGTTGCACATAGGATGGAATACTCCCGTCCTTGGTATAGTGAGAATAAGTGACGAAAAAAGTGGGGATAATGCAGAAGGAATGAAGTTTACCAGACTCTTCATATCGAGCAAAGTTTTCCTGATTTTCCCCTTTCTGTCTCATTTGAACCCTAACTTAGCCAATTTATGCATCACTTCCAAATCTCTTCTCCTCCAGCAAGGAATGAGAAGGTACAAGTTCTGATGGTAATTCACCATGGGTACTTGGTGAATGCAGTTTGACAAATACGCCCAGTCATGGAATTGTTTCTTGTGAACTCTGTCCCTACATGCTGCATGGCCAGTATCCTCCTCTACCTTTCAACCATCAAAGACAGCATTGGCAAACTACCAGAGTCATTATATTATCAAGCCTATCTCTGGCCAACTCGGACACCACTTCAGCCTTTCAGCTGAAGTTGTTTCAGAGGTCAGAGATTCTTATATCTTGAATGCTTCTGCCAGGTCACTTCTCACACAGGGACAAACACGCTCCTACGTCTACACAGGATGCTTTTGTGCTGATGTCAACACATGCATCTTATGGCTCTTAGTTGTTTCCTAGCACCCACTCTCTTACTTGGAGGTTGCCACACTTTGTTTCCTGCACACTACTTTTTTTAGTACACACTCACTAGCCTCAGCACTAACTTATTGGCTGCCAACCTCTATGTCCAGCGCACAAGGTCTGGAATTTTCAGTTACATGTTGCCAGTGTCTGTGGCTCTCTTGTATTCTTGCACACAGCGAGAGGCAAGCAGCTTGTAATGCTGGGGAGACAGTCCATTATTCTCTCTCACTATTAGTTATAAGCTGTTGCCTCCAACCAGTGAATGTGAAAGCAAACATTTAATCTGTAAATTTCCTGTATCTTCAGCAAAGAACCTAGAAGGAAGGAGATTGGAGTAGAGAATGTTTTGGGAAATAAAATTCATACCTCATTGAAGCCCATGGACTGGTGCTATTGAACTGTGAACCCCCAGTAATTTGCTCCCTCTACCCATAACACCTATTTTTTTGTTTGTGCAGGTATATGTGCATGCAGGAATTTTAAAAAGGTTAGAGTTTTAACTAGAAGTGCTATATGTTGCTGTTTCATAGGTTTATTTACTTGTAGCTGTAACTTATCTTTTTATAATTAACTGTAGTTCTTGTTACATACAAGCACTCGATCAGTGTTTTCCATTGAATTGGTTCCAGTAGACAAGTAATTGAGTGACATTGTACACTTTGAGTAAGTCATTAACTGTTATGGCGATGCCAGGAGTGAAAGTGTTTGAGAATCAGTGCACTTTGCCAAATGGGTAACAATAATTGTGTGAAATACAGAATGTTGGCCAGACTACTGTAATGGAATGGCGATATATGTGCAAATTAGCATTGTCTGACATGGAGGGGAATTGGAGATATTACAGTCAATTTAATATTACTGCTCTTGTCCCATGCAGTGAGATGTTACAGAACAGAGAATATTTGGCATAACAAATATAACATTAAAGTGTAGGTGACTAACAGCTGAGATTTAAGAGTGCACTATTGAGAATCAAAATTGGCTGATGAAGGGATGAAGCCGATCAGGTCTAATTGATCAGAGACGTAAAGTAATTAAAATGTCCTTTGAAGACTTTCTGCTCTTTCTTAAAGGAATGAGCTTCACAAATGCCAGGATTTTAACATACTGGTTATGATAAGCAAACCACTGAGTCACTACTATTTGTCATTAGGATTGCTAGCAACTTTGTTTTGCCTCAGAGTCCATTTTTGACATAATAATATAACTCATTGGGTTTACTATTGCTTCCACTTCAATAGCACGTGATGTATTTCATCTTCATATTCCCCTGTGCAATGATGTTTTATTTTCTTTACATTTGTGTGCGTGAATGTGAAAGATCATCTATAACAGTTGGGAGGGGAGTGAATAGTGACTAGAATTAGATTTAGGTTTATTGTCAGGCATCCTCAAGTACAGGGTAAAAAGAGTACAGTGAAAAGTGTACCAAGTAGCCATTCCCACAGCCTTCTTTGGTATAAAGATACCTAGGTACAAAATCTTAGGTACAAAATAGAAAAAAGAAAGTTTCAAGTTCAACATTACAACCCTTACAAAGTAGAAAAATAAAGAAATAAAGTTACAAGTTCAACTTCACAGGATTTCTTAAGTGCTTAGCCATGCTGGCTTCACAGCAGCTTGTTCTCCTCCATACTGGACTCATCTACCAGGATGGGCTCCCTCTCCCCATGCTAGCTTAATCTCCCCCATGCTAGATGGATGCTGGGGAACCTTTCCAACTACTGGCTTGATCTCCTCTGTGCTGCACAAACTTGCTCCCACAGAAGGTAAGTAGATTAAAGTAAGAAAAAAAGAGTAGTGAAAGAATAAAGAAAACGTTCTAGCAGAGGGCGGCATGGTGGCCTCACAGCATCAGGGACCTGAGCTCGATTCCAGCCTCAGGCGACTGGCAGTGTGGAGTTTGCACCTTCTCCCTGTACTGCGTGGGTTTCCTCCGGATGCTCCGGTTTCCTCCCATAATTCAAAAATGTGCAGGTCAGGTGAATTGGCCAAGCTAAATTGCCCCATAGTGTTCAGAGATGTGTAGGTTAGGCGTATTAGTCTGGGGTAAATGTAGGTGAATGGGTCTGGGTGGGTTATTCTTCGGAGGGTCGGTGTGGGTTTGTTGGGCTGAAGGGCCTGTTTCCACACAGTAGGGATTCTAATTCTAAAGGCAGAGCAGATGAGCTCCAGGCAGGAGCCCGCAAACTGCGCTGCTTCTCCACCGACTAAGAGGATGCTCACCTGGCGAGAAATCATTAGTCAATATGTTCACAAACTAGCTCAACAATTTTTAACATGCTTTGAGAGCTAAATGTGCAGTTAGTTATGCGTTCTTAAAAAAGGATTCGCCTTGTTATGTAGGCGATTATAAACATCACATTTCCTACAGGAACACAATGTGATCAACTCAAAATGTTTGCCTGGTTTTAGTGATTTAAGAGTGTACCTTTGTAGTTCTTTTGCATTTTTAAAAATAGAAAATTAGATGCGTTTAGTAAAATAAGCTCAACTTGTGATGTACACTTTCACATTGTTAGTGTTGGTTCAAAGATCAGAATTCAAATCACAAAAGCTGGAAATTAGATTTTCAAAACAGAATGAAGCTGGCAAATTTGCTTAGAAATAAACAAACCAAAATTTGACCTTTTATCTTTGATTGCAATTTCTCAGTTATGCAAAAACAAATCGCATCTGTGTGATTAAAAGCTTTCAATTTGGCCATTATCCCATCACGCAGAAAGTGTCCATGGGATCAAAAAAAATTAATTCTTTTGGCTGGGGTAAGGAATGTTTTAATATCCCTTGATTAAAAATAAACTAAAATCATAATTAGTTAAACATTACATTAAGGCCAATTAATCTAAAATCACATCTTTGACAAAGAATTTTAGAACTCTCATGCCACTCTGTGCCAGTGGAAGCGTGGCACCATGAAACCTAAATTGGGGGATGGTCCGTACAGATTCGAAGAGGTTAATGTCTGGAACAGGCTGAATCGCAGCTTCAATAGTGATGATGCTAGAGATCATATGACAGAGAAAAGAACCAACAAGGCTTCAACAGAGGTAGACACATAATGTGCAAAAAGTCATTATTGTTTAAGACTACAAATGGACATGTGAATCACAGGTAGAGTTAGGCCCTTCAAGCCTATTTCACCACTCAGTAAGATCATGGCTGATCTGTTTGTGTCTCAAATTCCACATTCCCATCTAGCCCCCAAAGCTTTGATTTCCCTACCCAATAAAAATCTACCGACTTCCATCTTAAAAATGATCAATCGCCTTGCCGCCATTGTTCTCTAAGACAGAGAGTTTCAAAGTCATCCAGCCCTCAGAGAGAAAAACATTCACATCATCTCTGTCCTAGAGGGAAAGTACCTAATATTAAAACAGTGTTCTTAGTCCTGGACCTACTAAAAAGAGGAAACATCCTTTCCACATCCACTTTGAAAAGACCATACAGGATCTTCGAAAATCCAAGCAAATCATTCTCACTCTTCCAAACTCCAGTGAAAACTCCTGTCCAATCTTTATTCATGAGACAATCTGTTCATTCCAGGTAACAGTCCAAGTAAACCTGCACTAAGCCATCTTCAACACATTTAGATCTTTCCTTAATAAAGAAACTGAAACATATTCACAGTATTCAGTAGTCTTATCAATGCCCTGTTTAATTGAAGGATAACCTCCTTATTTCTATGCTCAATTTTTCTCATAACTTCCCATTGGCCTTCTTGATCACTTGCTGTACCTGCATAGTATTGTTTAGATTTAGATCTCCTAGATTCTTCTCAACCTTGGAAATCTGCAGTCATTCTGCATTTAAATAATACTCTGCTTTTTCATTCTTCATGAGAAAGTGAGTAAATTCACATTTTCTCACTGCGCTTTCCGGACTTTTGTCCACTCCCTGAACATATCAATAGTTGCTTGCATCCTTATTACATTGTCGTCACAACATGGGGTCCCACCTATCTTTTAAGCTGCAAAGTTAGACATCATGCCTTTGGTCCCTTCATCCATATCATTCAGATAGATTGTAAAAAAAATTGAAGGAACAGACTCCTGCAGAACTCCATTCATTACATCCCACCAGTCTTAAAAAGATCTGTTTGTGCATATTTTCTGTAGCCAGCCAATGTTCTATCCATACTGGTATGCTATCGCCTACATGATGAGCTCCCACTTAGCACAATAGCCATTCCTGTAGCATGCTATCAAATGCCTTTTGGAAAACCAAATGCAGTACATCAATAGATTTTCCTTTATCCACATGCATGTGACTCCTTCAAATAATTCCAAACATTGGTTAAACGCTATTTCTCTTTCACAAAACTATGTTGACTCTTCATGATTACCTCAAGGTTTTCCAAGTGCTCAGTTAAAACCTCTTTAATGTTTGATTCTTACAAGTTCTCTGCCACAGACAACAAACTAAATTGGCTTGTAGTTTACTGTTTATTACCTCCCTCTCTTCCTGAATAGAGAAATTATACTTGTTGTGTTCCAGAATTATGAAACCTTCCCAGAATCTGATGAATCTCAGAAAATGTACTTGAAAACTACTGAAGACTTCCATGAACATGTCTATGATTTCACATTTCCCATATCATATTCCATCTGCACTCTTTTCCGCTCATTTAGCCTGTCTGTATCCCATATAGTCTCCTTCACACAGCTTATGTCCTCACATAGCTTTATATTGTCAGCAAACCTGAATACGTTACAGACAGTTCCACCAGCTAAGTCACTGCTTTTGTTATAAATAGTTGAGGGTCAAGTACTGTTTCTTGCAACACTATATTAGCTAAATACTGCCACTGCAAAAGTGACCTGTTTATTTTTGTTCTTTTCTTTGACTGTTAATAAATCCAAAACCCACGTTGATATTTTACACTCAATGTCATGAGCCCATATGTTTGGATTTTTGAAATTTTTTTGAAAATTTCCAAGAACAATTTTTGGAAAGAATGCCTTCTGTAAAGCTAAGTTTACTATGTCCACTAATACCCCATATATTCTGCTCATTGCATTCTCAAAAATCACCAATTTGTGAAGCATGACAACCCTTCCATAAAGTTGTGTTGCCTCTGTTGCATCATTTAGTTAATTTGCAACATATATGTTAGATCTTCCTCAATAATAGATTCCAGTATTTTTCCAACTACTAACATCAAGAGGGTTGGAATATAAAAGCAGCGATGTGCTACTGAGACTTTATAAAGCTCTGGTTAGGCTCCATTTGGAGTACTGTGTCCAGTTTTGGGCCCCACACCTCAGGAGGGACATACTGGCACTGGAGCGTGTCCAGCGGAGATTCACACAGATGATCCCTGGAATGATAGGTCTAACATACGAGGAACGGCTGAGGGTCCTAGGATTGTACTCATTGGAGTTTAGAAGGTTAAGGGGAGATCTAATAGAAACTTACAAGATAATACATGGCTTGGAAAGGGTGGACGCTAAGAAATTGTTTCCGTTAGGCGAGGAGACTATGACCCGTGGGCACAGCCTTAGAATTAGAGGTGGTAAATTCAGAACAGAAATGCGGAGACATTTCTTCAGCCAGAGAGTGGTGGGCCTGTGGAATTCATTGCTGTGGAGTGCAGTGGAGGCCGGGACACTAAATGTCTTCAAGGCAGAGATTGATAAATTCTTGATGTCACAAGGAATTAAGGGCTACGGGGAGAATGCGGGTAAGTGGAGTTGAAATGCCCATCAGCCATGATTAAATGGCGGAGTGGACTTGATGGGCCGAATGGCCTTACTTCCACTCCTATGTCTTATGGTCTTATCAAGCTACCTGGTGTATATTGTTTCTGGTTTTCTAGCCCATTCATTTCTTGAGTGGGATCATATTTATTACCTTCCAATCCAGGAACTAGTTGAGAATCTAAGAAGTTCTGGAAGATTAAACCAAGGCATCCATTATCTAGTCACCACTTTTAAAATCTGAATGTGTATAGCCTCATGTCCAGCATGTTGATTTGATTTTAATAACCTGTCTTTTCTCAGTACATTTTCTTTGCTTGCATACTTACTTTAAGCTTCTCTCCCAAAATTAGAACCTTGGTTTCCTGCGTTTCAGATTTTGTTCATTTGGTTTTCTGCTGTTAAGAAAAACATAGAATATTTATTTAACATCTCTGCAAATTTCTTTTTACCTTTTCTTATTCAAAGTTTGTTCTTTGTTGTCCTAGTTTTCAGTGCAATGTTTCTTTCTCAAAGAATTGTATATTAATTGAAAAGTGTGAATTTTTTGTTATACATTTGACATTGGAATTCAGCCCAGGTGGAACGTGATGCTGGGATTGCAAGTATTCTGCATCAGCCTGGAACATTGATCAGGTGGGATCAATAACATTTTGCAGCTATTGGTCAGTTCACAAAGAAAAATACACTTGTTTCTATCTGACATGGACATCAATGTGGACTTCAACAGTTTCCTCATTTCCCTTTCCCTCACCTCACCCTAGTTCCAAACTTCCAGCTCTGCACTGTCTCCATGACTTGTCCTACCTGCCTATCTTCTTTTCCACCTATACACTCCACCCTTCTCCCGCCCCCGACCTATCACCTTCATCCCCTCCCCCTCTCACCCAATGTACTCTATGCTACTTTCTCCCCACCCCCAACCTCCTCTAGCTTATCTCTCCACTCTTCAGGCTCTCTGCCTTTATTCCTGATGAAGGGCTTTTGCCCGAAACGTCGATTTTACTGGTCCTCGGATGCTGCCTGAACTGCTGTGCTCTTCCAGCACCACTAATCCAGAATGGATTTTGTTCAGTCTATCCAATGCTGGATACATTTTCATTTCTTACAAGCATCCAGGAACTTTCTGAAATATGCCTGATTGCTATAATGGGATTGAATAAGATTTTCTGGACTCTTTAAGGACCAGCATCTGTGAGCAAGCAGATTCAAACCACCTCCACCCCTCTCTATGAGTAATTAACGCAGGTCTAAAGTAAAATTTTGTATTTGCTCGGTAATAGTAAGAGATTCACAAACTCATTTCAGGATCCTATCTTTGACTCTTCAGAATTTGACCCTGGACTCAGAATCAGAAGAGAGCAATGTGATGGATATTAGCCAATAACAGTGTTTCTTTAATGGAATATAAAAATAATTTTCAAGTAACAAATAAATAAAAGGAAAACAGAATCAAAAAGAGTACCGTCTGCTCAGTAGATATTAAAGCCATAAGTTAAACTGTAATTGGATTATCTCACTATCAATCACATATAGATGTGTGTTACCAGTCATGAGTTTTTGCCAATAGTTCTATGATGCCAACAAAATGGTGCTGCATTCAATCTTTTTTCCTATACTTTCTTTCACATTGGGAAAAAGAAGATTATTGGGGGATATAGAATCAGGAAATAGAAAGCCTGTACTTTAGAACCCTCCACTACATTGTGCCACCAGAGTTGGGATATACACAGTTTTGATCAGAGTTTGTGCTCCCAAAGTAATGCAGAAAGTTGGAACACATTACTCTCATATCCACAAGTTATAATACACCAACACTTATAAAGGGACAGGAAGAGTAAGGAAAAATAAAAATAAATAAAATGGCATGAATCAAACAGAAGTCAGCATTGGCAAACTCAGATATCATGTTTACACAGGACGTGTAGGACATGCTGCCAACGTAAAAATTAAGCATGTTCACTTCACTTTTAGCGCCAATTTAATATCCAAATAGAATATTTTATTTTCTGAATGTTAAAGAAAGAACTTCAACGGGCTGAATCATTTGGATTTTGAGCCCTGATTCAGCATGCCCTTCCTTCCTCCACCTAGTCTCCAGGCCATCTGGGGGAAGAAATGCAATTCTCAGTATCATGTCAGGTCTGGACAGGACAGTGGATAGAGAATGCTCTGTCTAAAAGGGGCATCTGTTGCCTGTTCAGACCAGTGCATATGCAAACTAACTGCTTTGGAGCTGTACTCTTCCTTACTTTTGAATACATTAATGAGTAGCTCAATCAAATAAGAAACCCAATCAGATTCTCGTTGTTAGCATAAACTTAGATTTCTTATGAATTGCTTTTCTTTCGTGTTTTATGTTCCTGGAAATTGAAACTATAAAGAGAGTTGATATTGAACTTTGCCTCAGGGTTCTGTGATGACACGGCAATTTCAGTGCATTTAACTCTCAGAGTTTGATGTGGATGAAACTGTGATAGAAACCTAACCATCCAGTTGATTTTTAGGAATATTCAGGCGTAGTTGTAAGTTTTGGGAATTTTATGGAGGGTCTCTCTCTTTCTTTCCCCAGCAAATTTTCTCAACCAATATTCTCGTCCTCACCTCATTAGCAATGTCTTGTATCAGCAACAGTACTACTCACCGCTGCCAGGACCTTCAGAGTTTCACACTGCCAGTGCAATGTTTAAAGTCCAGTTGTGTACAAGGTCAAATGCTGCAAGTCAGTAATTGTCTTTCACTGTGCTAATGGAGGATGTTTGCCCCAAAAGCTGCTGGCCAATGGTGAGATTGTTATGTGCTGTACAGTAAGATGTTCACCCTCTCCACTGATAACCACTGACCAGCATGACGAACTGCCTGCTTAATGTCTGTGCTGAATAATAAGGCAAACAGCAGTATTGTGAGCTGTTAAACTGAGGTGATAAAACACAAAAACGTAAGGCATGCATGGGATACTGTGAGCACCTAGATGGGTACTTAGTGATTGAGTGTTGAGGGAGCAAGTGAGAATCCCTGAGAAGCAGGCTGGTCCAGTCTGTGAGCTGGGTCCCTGTCCGTGCACAGAAAAAAACAGAACTGACCTATTTCTTCAGACCCCAAGGGGAGAGGTGGATTGATTGGAACAAATTCAGTCAGGTGGATCTCATAGAACATGAGTTCCTTCATTGGGGCTGTTAATCTGGTCTAATCAGGGCGCTCTGACTGACAGATAAGACAGGAATGTCAGACATCCTGTTCATTCTGAGAGTTGGCTCTGATGGAGCTGGATCAGTGTGAAGTACTGTGCATGTAAATAAAAGGCGACTTGGTGATGGGATGCTGCCCTCTGTAGCATTATTTCAATTCTGAGTAAATAATAGTTGGCAAAGAAACATTGGAGCAGCCATATAAACCCTGCAGCTCTTACAGCATTGATGAAGAAAATTGACTGCCTCCACCACTGGTGCAGTGGATTGAATTTTGGCTGTAAAGCAGAGATAAGAGCTGGGGGTGATGCGGTAGGCTACGGGCTTCTCATCACTTTCCTACTATCATAGTTTTCTGTCAATGGTAGGGAATTTGGAGGTGGATACCTTTGCTTCCAGAAATCTAAAAGCCTCTTCATACAAATGCTGATATTTTACTAGTGTTTGTGGGTGGGGATGGTCTTCTCCACACATAGAGGCTTACTGGTGAATGCTGATGGCCTTCCTGCAGGTTTGGCTCGATTGGAGAAAGTGGACTCGCCTATTCTGGCACTCAGTGGTTCTGGTGATCATGGCAGTCTGTATGCTCATAAATTGCTTTTTCCATTGTGTGGGCACTCACCTGACCCACTTTGTGATCCTTGGCACTCCTCTGTTTGCTGACATGCTGGCAGATCAGTGAGGGTCTTAGCAGCTGGAACTACTGGGACTGAGGAACCTCTGGACCACCAAATATCAGTCAGTTCTTGGAGGTGGACTCTCATGAAAGTATATCAATCATGTCACCAGCTCCTGACTGCAAGGTAGACCTGAAATCCAACTGGTGCATCCCAGATAGTTAAGGTTTAACCTTTCTTCTTGAGTACCATAACGGCTATCACCGCCGTTGTATGCGCTTTGGACACTATGACCAGTTTACATATGAAATACACTTTGCCTAAATGCCGTTGTCGGTGAGGATGACAAAGGGATGCAATATTTGGTTTATGCTTCAACTCGATTTTCTTTACAAAATATTCCTTATTAAAAACACCATGTGAACATTTTCCAAAATCCGACAATATTTACTTCCCATATCGATTTTATCCAGCTGAGGTTATTACTACAGCGATGCATGTGTTTGAGCTGGGCCATTGGAATCTCCTTCCTCTTCAACATAGAGCTGGCTCTCTTTCACAAAGATGGGTCCTGCAGGACTCTCTGCCTCTGCATCTGTCTCTGTCTCACTCACAGTATGTCTTATCAACACAACCCTCAGACTGGTTATAACTGTTCCCCTTGAACCTTTGTGATCTCTTTGACCTTGGTTTCTCTGTCACTGATACTGCTGGCTTTAATTTACTTTGACCAATTTTTCTTAAAGCCCAATTTCTCCAGCCGTGGGTCAATTTAGAATGTATAACTTTGGACCCCTGGTTGCTTGACCACTCCACCTTGGAAACTTCCAGTATTCTGTATCTACATTGAGTCCCATCTACACCATTCTCCAAAGCAAATTCCAGAGTTCCAAACTATGGTCTCCACCATCTGAAAGGGCAGCAGTATAGACATTTTGAAATGCTACTAAGCTCCCCTTCAAACCTGTTACTATACCAATTTCGAAAAGTATATTTCCTTTCCTTCAATGTCATTCGTTCAAAAATCTTGGAATTTTATACCTAACAGTATTGTGGGAGTAACTTCACAACATAGACTGCAGTAGTTTGATAACAAGGTGGTTTACTATTACAAATCAGATGGCAGTTAGGGATGGGCATTAGATACTGACTTGCCAGTAATGACCATGTCTCATGAAGGAAGGGAATACTGGATGACTAAAGAAATTGAGGGTTTGGTTAAGAAGAAGAAGGAAGCGTATGTAAGGTATAGACAGGATAGATCGAATGAATCCTGAGAAGAGTATAAAGGAAGTAAGAGTATACTTAAGAGGTAAATCAGAAGGGCAAAAAGGAGACATGAGATAACTTTGGCAAATAGAATTAAGGAGAATCCAAAGGGTTATTACAAATACATTAAGGCCAAAAGGGTAACTATGGAGAGAATAGGGCCCCTCAAAGATCAGCAAGGAGCCACAGAAAATGGGGGAAATACTAAACACGTATTTTGCATAAGTATTTACTGTGGAAAAGGATATGGAAGATATAGACTGTAGGGAAATAGATGGTGACATCTTGCAAAATGTCTGTATTACAGAGGAGGATGTGCTGGATCTATTGAAATAGGCAAAGGTGGATAAATCCGCAGGACCTGATCAGGTGTACCCTAGAACACTGTGGGAAGCTAGAGAAGTGATTGCTGGGCCTCTTGCTGAGATATTTGTATCATTGATAGTCACAGGTGAGGTGCCGGAGGCCTGGAGGTTGGCTAACATGGTGCCACTGTTTAAAAAGGGTGGTAAAGAAATGCCAGGGAACTATAGACCAGTGAGCCTGACGTCAGTGGTGGGCAAGTTGGAGGGAATCCTGAGGGACAGGATATACATGTATTTGGAAAGGCAAAGACCGAATAGGGATGGTCAACATGGCTTTGTGTGTGGGAAATCATGTCTTACAAACTTGATTGAGCTTTTTGAAGAAGTAACAAAGAGGATTCATGAGGGCAGAGTGGTAGATGTGATCTATATGGACTTCAGTAAGGCATTCAACAAGGTTCCCCATGGGAGGCTGATTAGCAAGGTTCGAGCTCATGGAATACAGGGAGAACTAGCCATTTGGATACAGAACTGGCTCAAAGTTAGAAGACAGAGGGTGGTGGTGGAGGGTTGTTTTTCAGACTGGAGGCCTGTGACCAGTGGAGTGCCACAAGGATCGGTGCTGGGTCCTCTACTTTTTGTCATTTATATAAATGACTTGGATATGAGCATAAGAGGTATAGTTAGTATGTTTGCAGAAGACACCAAAATTGGAGGTGTAGTGGACAGCGAAGAGG
>NC_057720.1:35139908-35142594 GCF_004010195.1 Chiloscyllium plagiosum | reverse complement strand
TAAATGCGAGGTGCTGCATTTTGGGAAAGCAAATCTTAGCAGGACTTATACAAGTAACGGTAAGGTCCTCGGGAGTGTTGCTGAACAAAGAGACCTTGGAGTGCAGTTTCACAGCTCCTTGAAAGTGGAGTCGCAGATAGATAGGATAGTGAAGAAGGTGTTTGATATGCTTTCCTTTATTAGTCAGAGTATTGAGTACAGGAGTTGGGAGGTCATGTTGTGGTTGCAGAGGACATTGGTTAGGCCACTGTTGGAATATTGCGTACAATTCTGGTCTCCTGTTGTGAAGCTTGAAAGGTTCAGAAAAGATTTACCAGGATGTTGCCAGGGTTGGAGGATTTGAGCTACAGGGAGAGGCTGAACAGGCTGGGGCTGTTTTCCCTGGAGCGTCGGAGGCTGAGGGGTGACCTTATAGAGGTTTACAAAATTATGAGGGGCATGGATAGGAAAAATAGACAAAGTCTTTTCGCTGGGGTCGGGGAGTCCAGAACTAGAGGTTTAGGGTGAGAGGGGAATGATATAAAAGACACCTACAGGATAACATTTTCACACAGAGGATGGCATGTGTATGGAATGAGCTGCCTGAGGAAGTGGTGGAGGCTGGTACAATTGCCACATTTAAGATGAATTTGGATGGCTATATGAATAGGAAGGGTTTGGAGGGATATGGGCCGAGTGCTGGCATGTGGGACTAGATTGGGTTGGGATATCTGGTCAGCATGGACGGGTTGGACCGAAGGGTCTGTTTCCATGCTGTACATCCCTCTGACTCTATGAATGTTTCAATTTTTATTAATACATCACAGCTGTCTGATAACGACTCTGTTAACTCGATTTTAGCTGAGTTACATTTAAGACAAAACTCAAAAGCAACTATTATGAAGCTTGCCAACTTTGCTTCTTTCATGTACATTGATGAAAATGAAAGAGAAAGCTTACAACAGGATTTGCATCCCATGCTGTTATAAATGTGCAATGTATACATTAAACAAGAAAGTGGAATTTGTATGCAAATTTGCTTTTATTCTAGGCAAACGCATACCATTTAATTTGCAAATGTTCTGCTATAATATAAATAGTACAGTGCATGTACCTTTTTGGAATCATGGAATACCATATTGACAGTGATTCATTTCCTGATTTTACCACCATCAGAAACTCTGAAAGCAATTGTCACCCAATACTTTGTCCATCTGAGATCACGATATAAAGGAGTTTTATGTTTTGTTGTGTATCAGGTTATAGCAATGTGGCCTATATGCGAGGCTCTCTGTATCTCTTTATTGAACGGACCAAGATATCGGCTGCTTTTAAAGTCAGAGTTGATAGATTCTTGATAAGCAAAGAATGGAAAGTTATCGAGGGTGGGCAGGATTATGTAATACAGAGAACCTCAATTATCCGGCATTTGATTATCTGAATATCAGATTAGATTAGATTAGATTACATTACAGTGTAGAAACAGGCCCTTCGGCCCAACAAGTCCACACCGACCCGCCGAAGCGAAACCCACCCATACCCCTACATTGACCCCTTACCTAACACTACGGGCAATTTAGTATGGCCAATTCACCTGGCCCTGCACATCTTTGTGACTGTGGGAGGAAACCGGAGCACCCGGAGGAAACCCACGCAGACACGGGGAGAACATGCAAACTCCACACAGTCAGTCGCCTGAGGCGGGAATTGAACCCGGGTCTCAGGCGCTGTGAGGCAGCAGTGCTAACCACTGTGCCACCGTGCCGCCCACTAATTATCCGGCAAGATCGCAAGGTCCTGATGCTTGGCAAAACTATGTTATCCAGCATTCAATTATCTCGAATTTGATTAACCAAATGAACTACTCCCCGCCCGTGTCCTTTGTATAATCGAGGTTCCTCTGTAATTAGATCATAGAGTCATAGCGTCATAGAGATGTACAGCATGGAAACAGACCCTTCAGTCCAACCCGTCCATGCCGACCAGATATCCCAACCCAATCCAGTCCTACCTGCCAGCACCCGGCCCATATTCCTCCAAAACCTTCCTATTCATATACCCATCCAAATGCCTCTTAAATGCTGCAATTGTACCAGCCTCCACCACTTCCTCTGGCAGCTCATTCCATACACGTATCACCCTCTGCATGAAAATGTTGTCCCTTAGGTCTCTTTTATATCTCTCCCCTCTCACCCTAAACCTATGCCCTCTAGTTCTGGATTCCCCGACCCCAGCGAAAAGACTTTGTCTATTTATCCTATCAATCTCCCTCATAATTTTGTAAACCTCTATAAGTTCACCCCTCAGCATCCGACGCTCCAGGGAAAACAGCCCCAGCCTGTTCAGCCTCTCCCTGTAGCTCAGATCCTCCAATCCTGGCAACATCCTGGTAAATCTTTTCTGAACCCTTTCAAGTTTCACAACATCTTTCCGATAGGAAGGAGAACAGAATTGCACGCAATATTCCAACAGTGGCCTAACCAATGTCCTGTACAGCCGTGACATGACTTCCCAACTCCTGTACTCAATACTCTGACCAATGAAGGAAAGCATACCAAACTCCTTCTTCACTATCCTATCTACCTGCGACTCCACTTTCAAGGAACTATGAACCTGCACTCTTTGTTCAGCAACACTCCATAGGACCTTACCATTAAGTGTATAAGTCCTGATAAGATTTGCTTTCCCAAAATGCACCACCTCGCAT
>NC_057720.1:35131706-35139480 GCF_004010195.1 Chiloscyllium plagiosum | reverse complement strand
CCTTCTTAAACAGTGGCACCACGTTTGCCAACCTCCAGTCTTCCGGCACCTCACCTGTGACTATCGATGATACAAATATCTCAGCAAGAGGCCCAGCAATCACTTCTCAAGCTTCCCACAGAGTTCTCGGGTACACCTTTTCAGGTCCTGAGGATTTATCCACTTTTAACCATTTCAAGGCATCCAGCACTTCCTCCTCTGTCATCTGGACATTTTGCAAGATGTCACCATCTATTTCCCTACAGTCTATATCTTCCATATCCTTTTCCGCAGTGAATACTGGGCAGCATAGTGGCACAGTGGTTAGCACTGCTACTTCACAGCGCCAGAGACCTGGGTTCAATTCCCGCCTCAGGCGACTGACTGTGTGGAGTTTGCACATTCTCCCCGTGTCTGCGTGGGTTTCCTCCCACAGTCTAAAAATGTGCAGGTCAGGTGAATTAGCCATGCTAAATTGCCCGTAGTGTTGGGTGAATGGGTCTGGGTGGGTTGCACTTCGGCGGGTCGGTGTGGACTTGAAGGGCCTGTTTCCACACTGTAAGTAATCTAAGCTGGGTTAGAATCAAGTTATAAAGATGACATAACAAGAATGCAGGTCCATGTAGATAGGTTAAGCGAATAGCGGATGGAGTATATCATGAGAAAATTTGAAGTTATTAACCTCGACAGGAAGAAAGAAACAGCGAGGTAATACTTAAATGGAGAACAATTGTGGAATTCCAAGATTGCAGAGGGTATGCAGCTGTTGTCATGCATCAGAAGACATTAATACACAGATACAGCATGTAAGCAGGAAAGCTAATGGGGCTAGCCTTCTTTATGAGAAGAATTGGACAGAAGATGTCAAGCTTCAATTTATACAGAGCATTGGGGTGGCATGGTGGCTCAATGGTTAGCACTGCTGCCTCACAGCAACAGGGACCCATGTTCGATTCCAGCCTTTGGCGACTGTCTGTGTGGAGTTTGCACTTTCTCCCCGTGTCTGCATGGGTTTCTTCCAGGTGCTCCGGTTTCCTCCCACAGTCCAAAGATGTGCAGGTCAGGTGAATTGGCCATGCTAAATTGCCCATAGTGATAGGTGCATTAGTCAGAGGGAAATGGATGTGGGTGGGTTACTTTTTGGAGGGTCGGTGTGGACTTGTTGGGCCGAAGGGCCTGTTTCCACATTGTAGGGAATTTAATCTAATCATTGGTGAAACCGCATTTAAAATACTGTGTGAAGTTTTCATCTCCTTATTTATGGAAGGATGTAAGCAGCTCAGAGGATTGATTGATTCATTGAAAGGTGTCCAAATTGATAACTAGAATGAACAGATTGCCTTATGAGGAAAAGTTGAACTAGCTAGGCTTGGAGTCCAGAAGGGTGAGGGGTGATATTATTGAAGTTCTGAGATCCTGAATGCCCTAAGCAGGGTGGATGTGGAAGGGATTTTTACTCTTGTGGACAAGTCCAGAACTAGGGAACACTTCTAAAATTAGGTGCCACCCTCTTAGGAGAAATGTTTTCTCTCAAGAGCTGTGTGACCTTGGAACTCCTTGCCACAGAAGTGGCAGTGCTGGTGGTGGTGGTAGTGGAATCATTGACTATTTTAAGATAGAGATAGATATATTCTTGTTGGTCAGGCGACTCGGGGTTCACAGGAATATATGGTAATTCTGGGATTCAGAACTTAAAACAAATCAGCCACGATCTTATTGAGTGGTCAAGCAGGGTTCAAGGGCCAAATGGTCTACTTCTGCATCTACTTCATATGTTCATACATTTTTATGATATTTACAAAACAAATTTAGTGAAGTCACCTTTAAAACAAATTTTAATTTTAGATGCACAGAATTAAGGTGATTTTATTTGGCTATAGATTCTTGAGATTGAAGACCAACTTCTAGTAGGAGAATAATTTATCATCTTAATTGTATTAAAAACAAAAATACTGTAGCCACAATCAAAAAACATGTTCCTTGACCAAACAGAAAACCAGAATTGTTGGAGACATTCAACAGGTCTGATAGCATCTCTGTAGAGATAAAGAACTAGCATTTCAAGTAGCATGACTCTTCTTCAGAATCTTGAAACAAATGCCTTATCTGTCATCATAGTGTGACCACACCTGAATCAAACAGAATAATGCTTATAACGGTTAATAAAATATCAAAAAAAACTGAAAACATAAAATGCTCTATAATGATTAGCTTTTCATTCTTTCAATAATTTTCTTGACTTAGTGTCTTTTAGACCTTTTCAGTTTGATGTGATCCAATTAGGAAAGTTTGCGAGCAACAAATGAGGTATTGAAGAGCCAAACGTTACAAGCCTCTGTCTCGCTTAATTGAAAGACCAACTAATTAATTACTTTTTCAAAGTAGTAATTGTTACTGAGGTGAACACAACATCCAAATCACATCCCATACATCCTACTGAAAGTTGCCAAGATGAATGACCTGGATGGTTGGATAAAACAGACTTGTTATGGTCCCTTGGAGAAATTACATACCACAATGACCAAATTTACTAAATGACCCCCAAAAGTGGAAATTAACAACAAGATTTCACTTTTTGTAACCAATGTAAATTAAATATGACTCAATAAACAAATTATATTTCAAAGAAAAGTTAAATTTGACTTTAAATAGCTCATATAACAAAAACTTATCTGACACAGTCACAAACACCCTCCCATAGATCTATGGCACTATTGAGGTACACACAATATCTCTTTTGCGCACATATACATCCCTCATGCATCCACATTCACACTCACATGCACTCTGTCTCTCCTGTACGTGTACACATACAATTTTATGGGGTGAATTTGCATTTGCAGAATTACATTTCATTTTGTTCAAAAACTGCATAAATCCATGTAAGATTCTGTAAGTCCCACTTTAGAAATGGAACCAGTGTGACTCAACATTGGGACACCGAAGACTTTAACTTCACAACTTTAAGGTCTTGTCTAAGCTGAGTTAATACCTATTGTTAGAAAAGCTACAACTATCTTAGGAATGTAACTTGAAAGGATTTCTGGGGTTTATGTATTAAAGAAAATATCATATCCATTCTACAAGATGAAAAACTTAATCTAAATCATTACAGCTCCATGACACTGTAACCCTTTTGTTAAAAATTCTGTGTCTCATGATCCGATACTCCACAACCACCTGATGAAGGAACAGCACTCTGAAAGCTGGTGCTTCCAAATAAACCTGTTGGACTACAACCTAGTGTTGTGTGATTTTTAACTTAGTCCACCCCAGTCCAACTCCAACACCTCCAAATTTTTAATTCAAGCAAGGTATGCTGGGAGTCCTATCCAACAGCATTTTTCACCTCTAAGTTTCGTGGTTATGACTATCGTCATCAACCCCATTTCTATGAACCCTTGACCATTGGGTCAAAAAGTCCTGAGAGTGGGGTTTACCAGTATACCTCTTAAACTGGTCAGCCAATAACACTCTGGTTCACAGTTGGTTTCTTCTAGGAAAATACCTGGCTATTTATTGTCTCTGAGCCACTCACACATGTTTTTTTAGCCAACATTGCCTTCAGAAACTCAAGTCTCCGTTTCTGTCAAACAGAACCGAGTACATTTTTATAAGAGAAACTTGTTACCTCCCCTCACAATAATTCACCTTTTTTCCTTGGCTGTCCTTTCTTCATTATTGTAACAGCTTCTTTTCTGTTTTCTCTGTGTCTGTAAACATGGCTTGTTTTGTTTTAAATTTCTTTCTGTTGCTTCCATGTCATGGGCCACCAGTTCACATGGACCAGTATTGCTAAATATTCAATAAAATTAATGATTATACGCTACAACAGATTTTGGGATTGGTGACCCTGGACTAGCAGTTGAGAATACCATGTGTAGTGTAGATGAATTGCAAGCCTTCAAGCCAATCAAGCCACCTCAAGGCCTGCACACTATCCGCATAGCCATCGTACATCTCATACCAACCTTTGTCTCTGTGTCCACCACGATGGCACTTTAAACCCCCATGCTAACTTAATACCAACTCATGACAACCCATGCCTCCTTCTACTCTTTGTTCTTAAACCGAACATGCTAACTCTCCAAATATTGATCATAGACAGACTTCAGGATCCATGCAGAAATTAGATAAAAATAAATACTGTAAAACAAAGCTCTACACATCTACTGAAGACTTCACTATATTGAAAGAAATATTCTCATTCATAAAAGAAATATACACTTCTTCAACTATATAACATTTTATAGGAGTAATCAATTGGTTCAAGTGTACTACCCTTTATAACAAAAAGCATTGGAATTCATAGTTACACATCAAGAAGTCCATAACCATTAATTAAGGGGAGGTAGTGGTCTATTGGTACTGTCACTAGTCTGTTAATCTAGAGACCCTGGTCATTATGTGAGGTTCTGGGTTCAAATCCTGCTATGATAGATTGCAGAAATTGGACCTAATTGAAAACCTGGAATTACAATTCTAATGATGACCATGAAACTGGTTTTGGAGATGTGTTGAGAGGTATAATTAGTAATATGGTGAGTTAAAATGTAAAGTTGTTGTTACAGGTGGACAACTGGAGCACAAAGAATGAGGATTCTTACTTGTAAAAGCCAGAGAAGGAAGATTTTTGCAGTGAGGTCTTTTTGCAATATAGTATTGCACATGAGCTGCCGGAGGAAGTGGTGGAGGCTGGTACAATTGCAACATTTAAAAGGCATCTAGATGGGTATATGAATAGGAAAGGTTTGGAGGAATATGGGCCAGGTGCTGGCAGGTGGGACTAGATTGGGTTGGGCATGGACGAGTTGGACTGAAAGTTCTGTTTCCATGCTGTACATCTCTATGACAACACGAAACAACTGAAGCAGAGAGTAAAACCTTATTTAACATGAAATGGGATAAGCCTTTATAAAGGAACAATGTGAAAGGAAATAGGGATTTTGACAGGTTGCCAGCACCAGTAATGTTAATTGAAACTGCGCCATTGTGAAAAATTGACCATGAGCTGAGTGAAGATAATGTACCCTGTGAGAAGTATCCTAAATGCTGAAGGTCATCATCCTTTGAGAAATCTCTTGACTAATTCAGGCTATTGTGTATTAGCTGGTTTTGATGTACAAATTCAAGGTCAGATCAGCTGTTACAGTGTTGTCACTGTTGCACTAATCCCAAACCCAAACCGAAGTCCCAAGGATCCAGTGAAAGAGATAGGCTCTGTTAGAAGTGTCAACAATTCAGAGTATGACATCACCTTATGCAGCTGAAGAAGAGTCTGATGGTGGTTACATGATGAATGTCCGAGGGTGATTGTATTACCACTATTTAAAGCAATATATCCACATTATTAACCATTCCCAGCTACATAAAGACAATCAGTGTCTAATTGTATCACTGTCAGCTTTGGGTCGGCTGTAAATCTTTTACTTTAAGTGTTAAGAGGTTCTTTGCTCAAATCCCACTCTAGAGTCACGTGCACAAAATATAGCCTGACGCTTCAGTACTGATGGAGTGCTGTTGTGCAGCGATGGTGACTTGCAGATGAGACATTAGGCTGAGGTCCCATCTAATCTCTCAGATGCACATAAAAGATCCTGTGTTACTTGTATTTGGCGAAAAGCAGCTGACTACTCTTTGGTGTTTCTGCCAACATTTATCAGTGAATGAACAGCACTAAAACAAATTGCTCAATCATGATTAAAGTACTGTTTATTGAGACTTTGCTGTCTGCAAATTGGCTGCCAAGCATCCTAAATTACATTTCAAAAATACACTTCAAAAATACTTCATTGGCTGTGAAGTCTTTATGTATGTTCTGAGGCTGTGAAGAATGGTAGGAAATGCAAGGCCTTCATTAAACACTGTAAAATGATCCAGACAGTTACCAGTATCACTATTAATTATTAGGATAATTTCAGTGAGTTACTGTAAGTTACTGGTGAAATTAAAGTTCTTTTCATCTCTCATCACCATCACTTGCACCCTGCCTCCTCATCTTTGATTTTCTTTTTGTATAATAGCTTGGTCTTGTGTAATGGCCATTGTGTAATGGTCTTGAAACTTCTGCAAAACTATAAAATTAAAGGCACAGAACTGAAGGCACTCTAACCAATTTAAATATGAGAACATTTGCAATTGGATGATGATCAGCACTCGTGGTCAAACTTCTAGGAATATCACCAAATAATATTGGCAATGGGCTTCATTCAAATCCTGGCAGTCGATTGCCAACCCCAAATGACTGGAAGTATCCTCCTATCTTCACTCACTGAAAATACCACAGTGGTTTCCTGCTCAAGCTGTTCATTTAAAATTGTATTTGCTTTCTGATGACAGTATTAGGACATTGCATGGTAATATTGCATAACATCATCCTTTGGCTGTAATGCCTCAGTCTTTCTTTAACAGAAGGAATGGATTCTAATTTCAGATTAGATTTTCTGTTCCGTGTTTATGCATAAATTTACATCAGATCTAGATAATGCAAAACATTTCGGAGAAATTTGTGTATAAAACCCTCTTGGAGTTATTGAAATTTTTAACCAAGATGAAAAGGATAATAATTACTACTGCAACAAGTCTTTTGTAAGTCAGATGAACTATTCATTAAATTGGTAAAGCTTACTACAATTGTTAGGATGAAGGTTAGGACCATAAGTTTTAAAACTTAGTGCGTTGGCTGAACTGTAACATATTTTTATATTGCTTTATTGTTTCCCTAGTTAGCAGTTGCCAGCTATTCCACACATGAATCAAGATGAGAGCACAGAATCTACAGGGCAGTAGTGAAATAAGATGTTGCTATAATTGACAATGAGGCAGTGTCTAGGAGATAGTGAGACCTGCAGATGCTGGAGAGTCAGAGTCGATAAAGTGTGGCACTGGAAAAGGCACAGTAGGTCAGGCAGTATCTGAGGAGGAAGGAAGTTGATGTTTTGGGCATGACTCTTCATCAGGACTGGGCAGGGTGAAGGGAGATTGAGAAATAAATGGGGGGTTGGGGGTCTAGGTGAAAGGTAGATGGAATGGGAAGAGATAGATGCAGATAGGAGGTGATGGTGATAGATTGGTGGCAAGTTTGGAGTAGATAGTTGGGAAGAAAGATAGACAGGTAGGTCAGGTCAAGAGGATGGTGCTGAGTCAGAAGGTTGGATCTGGATTGGGGTGGGATGTGGGAAGATTTGGAAACTGGTGAATTCAATGTTGAGGCTATGTGGTTGTAGGCTCACAAGGTGGAAGATGAGGTATTCTTTCTCTAGTTTGCAGGTGGCCTTGTTTAGGTGGTGGAGGAGGCCCAGAATGGATATGGCATTGTGGGAGTGGGATGTGGAGTTGAAATGGATAGTCACTGGAAGGTAGTTTCAAATATTAGAGATTGTCAAGACTGGTATTACAGTATAAATATTCTGATTAACACAAGTAAGAGTTTCTGTGTCTTTGGATGTTAAGGTTGAGTCTGGAGTTGCTTGATCTATTCAGAATCAATTGCTTTTAGCACATTGATAATAAAACCATAAGACATAGGAGCAGAAGTAAGGCCATTCGGCCCATCGAGTCCATTCCGCCATTCAATCATGGCTGATGGGCATTTCAACTCCACTTACCCGCATTTTCCCCGTAGCCCTTAATTCCTTGTGACATCAAGAATTTATCAATTTCTGCCTTGAAGACATTTAGCGTCCCAGCCTCCACTGCACTCTGTGGCAATGAATTCCACAGGCCCACCACTCTCTGGCTGAAGAAATCTCTCCGCATTTCTGTTCTGAATTTACCCCCTCTAATTCGAAGGCTG
>NC_057720.1:35101676-35130793 GCF_004010195.1 Chiloscyllium plagiosum | reverse complement strand
TCCCTCAGAACTCTAGAATGTAGCCCATCGGGGCCAGGAGATTTATCAATTTTAAGACCTTTTAGCTTTTCTAGCACTTTCTCTTTTGTAATGGCAACCATACTCAACTCAGCCCCCTGACTCCCTTTAATTGTTGGGATATTACTCATGTCTTCCACTGTGAAGACTGACGCAAAGTACTTATTAAGTTCTCCTACTATTTCCTTATCTCCCATCACTAGGCTTCCAGCATCAGTTTGAAGTGGCCCAATGTCTACTCTTGCCTGTCGTTTATTTCTTATGTATTGAAAGAAACTTTTACTATCGTTTCTACACAGTATGATTAAGGGTATCCCCATGTGAAGATGAGACTTCATTTCTGTAAGGACTGTGTAGTTGTCGCTCTTGTCTCTTATTTTTATGCAGAGATTCTATTCTGGTAAGCAAATTGGTAAGGATATGGTCAAGTCTGTTTTTCCCTCTTGTTAGTTCCCTCACTACCTGTCACAGACCCAGACTAGCCATTATATCCTTTGGGACTTGAACCGCTCAGTCAGTACTGGTGTTACAAAGAATCCCTATAGTGTGGAAGCAGGTCATTCAGCACATCAGGTCCACACCAACCCTCCAAAGAGCATCCCACCTTGATCCACACTCATCCTATCGCTGTAACCCTGCATTTTCCCATGGTTAACCCACCTAGCCTGCATATCCCTGGATGCTGTGAGCAATTTTTAGCATGGCCAATGCACCTAACTTGCACATCTTTGGACTGTCGGAGGACACTGGAGCACTTGGAGGAAAGGCACGCAGACATGGGGGAATGTGCAAACATGGGGGAATGTCTGAGGTTGGAATCAAACCCTGGTCCTTGGTGCTGTGAGACAGCAGTGCTTAACCACTGAGTCAATGTGCTGTTTTGAAGTGGAAAATAATCTCAAGGGTGAGTAGTTCTTGATCACTGGGCTAGAGATGTTGTTTTGCTTTTGCAATCCACGACACCATTGTTTGATTGTAATTTGCAACACAGAATATTGAAGATATCTGAATCAAACTGCTTTCTGGAAGAGAGCCTGTTCTGTCAAAGAGCCATAATTTTAAAAAACTGATGTACACAAGAAATGCAATGAGAGCTGTGTGGGTGGAGAATGTCGACTGGTTATTGACAATCTTCTGGAATGAACAGTGGGGAAAGTGGTTGAAAGTCTTCAGAAATAAGAATGCATAGCAATCAGTCATTAAATAATAATTACAGGAACGAATGTGCTTAATTGCGGTTTTGGTATATGGTGGAGTATTTTGACATGAGCTGATTATTCATCTGATAACCCATGTGCCAATCATCCCACAGTTTAAATTCAGTAACCTGCAGGGTACATGACAGGTGAGATAAATATACAAATTATCAATGGTAAACTAAAGCAATTTTGTGTTTTCTTTGTTTTAGATATAAATCATAAGCCATTTAAAAATCAGATCAAACACTGGTTAAAGTTGTATCCAAATATACATAGAATATACAAAGCACTTATAAGAATCTGTTAAAACAATAATACTTTTGGCTAACTCAGAATGAGAAATGTGTGAAAGACTGAAACTGGAGGATTTTGTTATTCTTTACATGACCATTGTCAGTAATTTATTATTTTTATTCTAGCTTCTAAAAAAAATCTGCTACACTCTGAAAATATAGTGACAGTCCCCATCGTGATGTGGAAGTGAATGTCTTTCAGAAGCTGAATCTACTGATTAAAAAATCCATTGGAGCCACTGTTAGTTATCTCCTTTAATACTAAATGATCACACAAATGTTTGTCAGAGCTTTTACCGCATTTCTCTCTTTACTTGAAGAAATGAATCCAATATTGTGAATCAATTATTGCCTTTATTAAAACAGCAAAGAGAAAATTAGCATTGCAATGATAACTTGGTTCATCACAATTTTCAAATTATAACTGCTAAGCCAGGCATCAATTACTAAAAATGCAAAGCAAAAATGAACTGTCAAAGAGACGTGTGTTTCCATCAGTTTTGTTGATATCACAAATGCAGAAATGTGAATAATATAATATACTTTAGAGGGCCTACTTACTATTTTAACAACAGGGCATATTTTCTTTTGATTATTTGTCCTAGCAAATCAATATTGAACATTAATTTTCTCCTCTATATGTTGAATGCAGTTTTTTTGTACAGGTTAAAATGGGGAATGTTAGTTTTGGCCTCCATATATGTTTGCCTCCTTATTGTCTTTACGAAAGTCAAGGTTGAAGTAAAGCCCCTTCTATCCTATCTCTGTAATATGCAATAGCCCCAAGCTGACAAGAGGATTGACATGGAACTTCCCTTTCCTGTAGTCTATCTGAATAGTATTGATAGTTAATGCTAGCTTGGTGGGTAATGATGGGTAATTTTACAGCTTTTTATTGCGGACTTTGATTCAAATGGCTTTATCATATTTCAGGACTGCAATTAAACAGCATTAGTAGTCTGAAACTACAACTATATGTTTGATTTGAACACAGAAATACCCGCCAAAACTCATGCACCATACTGTGTGAGGGCTATGGAGGTTCAGCAAATTCGTCATCAATTTCTTGACTTGAAACCACATGGCATGTGGTATCAAGTCCAAACTTTGAGAGGTGATTTCCAAAAAGTAATTCCTCACCAATGTCAGAGCTACAATTGTTTCTGGGTTCATACTAATTTGCAGTGAAGCACCCTTACAGAGAGGAAAAGTAAAGTTTCACATCCTTTAATATTGCTGTGTAGGTTTCAGGACTTTGGTGGAGACAACTCTCTCCCATATTATTAGGTCCTCCCAAGAAAATTGTACATTATAATGTATGCAGAAATTTTTTTAAAAATCCAAATAAAGTGAAATTTCATGGGTGCCAGAACAAACTAAATCTGGTAATTTATCCTTCTAATTGTGGCCAATGGTCAGAGAACTTTGCATTTTTGGGGCAGCATGGTTGTTCAGTGGTTAGCACTGCTGCCTCACAGCAGCAGGGACCCAGGTTCGATTCCTGTCTGTGTGGAGTTTGCACATTCTCCCCATGTCTGTGTGGATTTGCTCCAGGTGCTCTGGTTTTCTCCCACAATCCAAAGGTGAATTGGCCATGCTAAATTGCCCATAGTTGTAGGTGCATTAGTCAGAGGTAAATCTAGGGTAGGGGAATGGTTCTGGGTAGGTTACTCTTCAGAGGGTTGGTGAGAACTTGCTGAGCCGAAGGGCCTGTTTCCATACTATAGGGAACTTAACCTAAACTACATGCTTGTAATAAACTGTGGCAATTACTTCCATCTCAGAATCTCTTCATTTGCTTCTCCACCTGAGCCAAAAACCCATCCAGGAAGACATTTGCAGAGTTTGCTGTTTGCAGAAAACACCCAGAAAAACAGGACTGAAAAGTTAGAATGATACCTATGTAAACCAGTAAATAAATAGTTAATTAACAAAATATTTCGTTCATCATGTGAAGCATCTGATGATTCATGGCTCAAGAGTTATATGGTCTGAGTAACAACACGATAGCATCTGTATTCGTTGATAACTGCAGGTTTACACATGCAGAAAATTGCCATGAATAAGCAGTACAATTATGATCTCAGAAGATTTTAATATTGACATAGCCTCTAAAAGTTATTCAAATAAGTGAATCTTTGACCTCTCCTCCTTATCTGTTTCCTCCAAGTCAACAGACCACTGCATTGTCATGTCTCGTGTTCGCATGTGAAAAAGACTATCCAAAATGATTTTCCCAGAGAATCCCAGGTAGGAGAGCAGATAATGAGCCTTGGCTGGTATTTATAATGCAGAGTGGATAGGGAGAGACAGCAGGCTGAGAGAAAGGGGAATAGAATGAGAGAGTGAAGAAAGAGAAAAGAACAATGAAAATAAAAACAGCAAAAAGCACTGAATCTAAAAGACCTTCCAACTTTTGGAAAGGGACAATTTTCTGAATTGCAGCTTTTAAAGGGGAACAATACTCATTGAAAACAAATTTTGGGAAGTCATGGGCACGAAGTGGAATCAACAGAGAGGAGCTTCTCAAAGTGCTGTTTGGGACCTCAAGTGCAGTTGTAAGCTGAAACCTTGGGTCATGAGCAATGACCATCAAAGAGCAAATGCAATCTAAAGCCCCAGCCCTCACAAGGTCCCATAGGCCTCTCCCCTCAGTGTTACCAGCTCTTGCACTCCCACTTCCCACCCTGCTGTCATAGATCTCTTCCCCTCCCCTGCTCTTACTAAGCAGTTACAGCAATTTTCAAACCTCAAAATGAGGTTACAGTGGTAAAACTTTGGGAATCTGTGCAATGGAATATTGCAGGCTGGACTTGTGCAGAATTTCATAGAAATGGAAGAAGGACTAATTTATTTATCCTTTCGAGCCAGGATCGCTATTCAATAAGATCATGGCCGATACGCTATCTCAAGGTCATATTTACACTGTCAGCTCATACCCTTTGAGGCTCTTGAAGTCTAGAAATTCATTCCTCTCTTTCTTGAGTATGTTCAGCAACTTGGCCTTGACAACCTTTTCTGGTAAAAAATTCTACAGGTTCACCCTCCTTTAAGTGAATAGTTTTTTTCCTCTTCTTAGTCATAAATGGCCTACCCTGTATTCTGAGACTGTGTCCACAAACAGGAAAAGCATCCTTCCTGATCCTGATGGAATTTTATACACTGCAATCAGATTCCCTCTCATTTTTCAAAATTCTGGTGAATACTGACCCAGTTGAACCAGTATCCTCTCACAGGACAGCCCTGCCATCCCTAATATCAACACAGTGAGCCTCTGCTGGACCCTTTTAGCAAGTAAATCCTTTTTAGGTAGAGAGATCAAAACTGCATACAGTTCATACAATACTGCATTCTCGATGTGGTTTCATCAAGGCCCAGTAAAACTGCAGTGAGATATTCCTACTTCTGAACTCAAATCTTCCTGCAATAAAGGCCACAATGCCATGTGCCTTCCTAATTACTTCCTGCACTTGCATGTCTTCTTTCAATGACTTAAAAGGTAAAAACAATGACTGCAGATGCTGGAAACCAGATTCTGGATCAGTGGTGCTGGAAGAGCACAGCAATTCAGGCAGCATCCGAGGACAGGCAAAATCGACGTTTCGGGCAAAAGCCCTTTGCCCGAAACGTCGATTTTGCCTGTCCTTTAATGCTGCCTGAATTGCTGTGCTCTTCCAGCACCACTGATCTAGGATTCTTTCAATGACTGGTGTACAAGAATACCCAGATCCCTTTATACATCCATATTTCCCAATATATTGTCATTTTTAAAAATTGTGTCATAACACAATCCTACCCAATTTTGTGTCATCAGCATACTTGGCAATGTTGCATTTGGTTTCCCCAGCCAGATTATTTGGGGCTCAAGCACTGATCCTCATGATAATCTGCCAGTCACTACCTGCCACTTGTAAAAAGCCCCATATATTCCTACTCCCTGTTTCTTGTCTGTCAACTAATTCTCGATCCATATTAATAGAACTCCTCCATCCTATGTGCTTTAACCTTACTTGCTAACCTCTTACGTGGGACCTTATCAAAAGCCTTCTGAAAATCCAATTACGGCACATCCAATATTTCAAAATGCCTTCCTGTGCTTGTTATTCTTGGGTAGGAATGCTGAGCTGCAGAATCATTATTTACTTCCTTGCTTATAATACATTCTGTGGAAACTGAAGGGGATGCAGGGAAAAGCAGGCAAGAAATATTTCTTATTCATTTGTGGGATGCAAGCATCACTGTATGATCAACATTTATTGCCCATCCCTAATTACCCACATTGCTGTGGGTCTGGAGTCACATGTAGGCCCGGCAAGGACAGCAGATTTCCTTCCCTAAAGGGCATTTGTGAAACAAATAAGTTTTTAACAACAATTGACAATATCTGCACTGTCGCTATTAGGTTAGGCTTTTAATTGCAGATTTTTACTGAACTTTCACCAACTGCCATGTCAGATTCAAACCCATGTCCACAGAACATTATCCTGGATCTCTAGTTCAGTGAGATTACCGCTACACCACTGGCTCCCTGATGTGACCATTGATATTAGCAAATAAACCTGAATTTGCTCGCACATCATTTCATTGTCTGCCGTTTTAATAGAGGCACTATAATTCAAAACCAACAGGTTATGCCTGTAATTAAATAAGAATCCTGTGAATTTATTAAGTGTGTACCAACTAATAACAGCAATTTATAGATTAGTGTATGAATAAGGTCATTGTTGTAGATAGGAAATATCTGATCATGAACTAAGATAGAGTTTGAAGGAAAACTGAACAAAAGAAGGAAAATGTAACTGGGAAGCTGACAATTATATGCCACATGATGAAAGATTTTACTGTTACATTTGTGGCAATATTCTAAATGCACACATCATTTTATTACTAAATTAAATACACAAAATATTTTCCTATCATTGGGTAGTCTGCAGCCTTGATGATTCATCAGATAAAAGTTTAAGCAGAGGCGTGTTTGGGATGGAAGAGGGTAAAGGGAGGGAGGAGAACCTAATTTAAATCATTCACAGCAGTCTCCTTCCCAAAACAAGTGGAAATGATGGCAGGATCAATGGGCACAAACAAGTATTAGGTTAGGAACATGTGAATTTCAGAGTTCAAGGAAAGAGTTCCTGACATTCTGATGTATATAGTGTGTGTGTGTGTGTTGTGTGTGTGTGTGTGTGTTTTGTTGGAAATGGCGGGGAAGCACAAGGATATCTCTTAGGGTTATGGATAGCCTTTTTGTTCCTTCTAGCCAACCAGGGATTTAACAGGAAAGATTTGTCAAAACACACCTTTGCTTCTTGTCTGTAACTCTAGCCATGGTTCTGGAATCAAGGGAATTCGATAATTACAATTTGATCACAGTATCAATACCATCATCGGGTTGTGGCCTTCCACTGCAAGGTAGGACCCTTACCAACTGGGCCATCTCATGCCTGACCTAATTGAAGTAAAAATGGTGATGGGGCAACGATGCATGGAAAACACAGCACATACCTACTTTCATCATCTTAATCCCCAACTCACCATTTCACCATGTGGGGAGAATATTAAAACTATCCCATTGTCTTGATGTTATCTTTTGCAAATGGAGCAAGTTGTTGGTGGTTTGTTGCATGACACTGTTTAATTATGGTATAATTAATAGAGCTGACTCATTAAAATGATTAATGTTTTTGAGAGTAGTCAGAAGTCTCCACCCCACCCTGTCCCTAAACTGTAAAAACATAGAATAACAGAGGCTCTCAATCCAAATAAAGACACTGCTAACCAATAAAATTAAACCACTTTATTTCTATATTTCTGCCAAAGATAATCTGTGACTGACTGCTATAAAATGAACAAGACTGGGAGAGAGTTAAACTCTGATTATCCCTCCTTCCCTATGAGGATGTCAATCCGGTTCCTCTTCAGGCCTGAGTTCTGAAGAAGGGTTACACCCGAAATGTCGACTTCTGCACTTCTTGATGCTGCCTGACTTGGTTCCTCTGGCATACCATTTGAGCAAACTCAGATTGAGAGTGTTCTGTAAGAGGATTTGCAGAGAAACATCCGCATATTATAGCTCTGCAGTCTAGTAATGTAGATCATCAATTGCTAAGTCTCAAGTGGCATGATTCTAAAGTGACAGAAAATAGCATGTTAAATTTGGGTAAACACACAAACATTGATAGTTTATGTTACATACTATTCTGCATGAAATTGCTTTCAAATTGAGGCTGTAAAATGCACTTTTACTTCAAATAATTGAAATTGTTACAATAATTCATAATTTTTAAATTAATTTAACAATTAAATCTTCTGAAAGAAGAAGTCAAAATCAAATGCAATACTTCATTGATTTTCTCACAGAGGCAAAATAACCACACTGATTCATTCAACTTACCATTTGATCCAATGATTGAAAATAAATGGTTTTAAATGTGGTTAAAAACAACGCAGACAAGTAAACACTCCTTAGCAGATGTCAATTGATCAAAACAATATCCAGAAGTTAAGCAGCAGCTTAAAATAACTGACTAGTAACAAGCCTGTACATAACAGCTGAACTATTTGAATCACACTGCTGGAAAGGTCCTTGCTGCCTGTTAGTATCAGGAGTTGGTGAGCGAGTTTCTCACGACTCTTAATTTATGTATGGGATGTGGACATCACAGGCTAGGTCAGCATTAATTGCTCAACTCCAGTTGCCTCGAGGGCAGCTGTGAGTCTGGAAACACATGTTGGGCAGACTGGGTGAAGATGGCAGATATCCTTCCCTACAGATATTTATAACAATTAATAATGGCTACACAGTTGTAATTAATCAAGCTTTTTAATTCCAGATTTTTAAAATTAAATAAAGTTCACAGTCTACCATGGTGGAATTTGAACCTCTCTATCCAGAGTATTAGCCTGCAGTTTATGGTTTAGTAGCTTAGCAACACAACCACTACACCACTGCTTCCCTGGTGATTTTGTAAGTAAGGCATTGGACAGATCAATTTTATAAATGGTTCCTACACCCAGGACCAATGTATCAGTATTTTTAATTAGCCTTTGACATTATTCCAGTATGTGTCTTAGTCTTTCGTGGAGCAGTCAAATCAAATACGATGGGTAGTACAATTAGGAAGTGGAATGAGAAATGTGAATATCCATAGTCACTCAATTTGGTATCTGTATGCTGGCTCCAATGATTATTTAGGTCAATGTCTTCAAATAATGTCATCTGGCATAGTAGTCATGTCTAGACAGATCATTGACTTAGAAGTATTGCATTTTGATTCTACATTGAACATCTGAGTTCTGGATTAATGAACTTGCATCTACTAGATTGAGTTGTAGAGGATCAATGAGGCTCTTTAGGAGAAAGTGAGGACTGCAGATGCTGGAGATCAGAGCTGAAAATGTGTTGCTGGAAAAGTGCAGCAGGTCAGGCCACATCCAAGGAGCAGGAGAATCGACGTTTCGGGCATGAGCCCTTCTTCCAGCAACACATTTTCAGCAATGAGGCTCTTTAGCCTTAATTGTAGCCCCGTTCATTATAGAAGAAGAAAAAGGTATTCCAAAGGTAGAAATCACGAGGGAGAAAATTAGAAACTACCTCAGCTAAAGTCCAGTAGTATCTCAAGAATTTCATGTTTAAAACTTGAATCTACTCAAATACAACTGTTAAATTAGGGCCAAAAACAGTTGCTGCCTTCTTTGTATTCTCTTCTAGAACTTAAATATAATTAGTTTCTTATTATCAATGTCATAAATGCACTTTTAGAAGCTGGTATACATGCTAAATAGCACAGGACCTTCTGCCAAGACAATATCAAATTACTCAATTAATATAGTTATCTGCTTTGATGTGGTAATTACCAGCATGTCGTAAAAGTATGTGCAGCTTACTTTATGCACATCCTAATTTGGGACACCATCAAAGTTGGAGTAAAAATTAGAAATAAACGTCTTAGTACCCAATATTCAGTTGTGTTTCATTGCATTGGAATATATGTGCCATGAAACTGGAGCTTCTGTATGCTCCCATCAATTGTGGTCATTAGCAGTGCAAGTAATAATTATATTTCATCACATCTTTAATGCAATATTCCTATTTCATCATATGTGCAATTTTTCCAGCGGTGCACAAACCCCATGCCCTGTCAAAGACTCTTCCAAGGGAATGAGGAAGCTGCATGGTGGGAAGACATTGAATGAAACATCTGTATTTAACAGGAAGAAAAGGCTAAAAGGACCGATCATTAGTGTCAGAATTTTCACTGAGATACTGAGAGTTCTGTAGAGAAGTGGAGGGGTGGGGGTGGGGGTGGGGGGTGTGGGAATAAGGGGCATCGTGTGGAGGCACTGAACTTGCGTGTACATATGAAGATGCCACTTCTACACATAGGAAACTCATATTTATGGTTATATCGGGAAATGGGAACCACCTACTCTGAGCTGAGCTGGGGCGACTGTGGAACAACAGCTTGTGCAGCAACCCAAAGAAACACCTGGTTCCACAGGATACTGAGCTGCTGGTCAAAAGGCAAGGGGGACCGGAAAGTAATACCTGGGGAAGTAAATATACTATGAAAGGATCCTTTTCTTGAGTCTGTAGGAGCAACAGTGTCACTGAGGCAGAAATTGCTGGAAGACTTAGCAGACCTGGCAGCATCTGTGGAGAGAAATTAGAGTTAACATTTCAGGTCCAGTGACTGAGGACTGAGTCACTGAGAATTGTGTCGCTGAGGACTGTGCTTGGCTACGAGGCTTAGGGAGGACATTTTTTTCCTGCAGGCATCAAGCTGACAGTGACCTGAAATATTTTCATGTCAGTCATTTGTGAACCTAAAATGAGTTATTTCTCTGTGAGTATCAGACCTCATGGTGTTGAACAGAGATGTGGCCAGTCAGGCACAGGATGGCCACAGGGTTAGCTCAATGACAGGGTGTGATCAATTGTCCCCAGGACCGGAGCAGGTATACCTAGAACTCTGTAGGAAGCTGGGGAAGTGATTGCTGGGGCTCTTACTGAGATATTTGTATCATCGA
This sequence comes from Chiloscyllium plagiosum, assembly GCF_004010195.1. Lineage (NCBI taxonomy): Eukaryota > Metazoa > Chordata > Chondrichthyes > Orectolobiformes > Hemiscylliidae > Chiloscyllium > Chiloscyllium plagiosum. The sequence goes on along the minus strand of NC_057720.1, from coordinate 35,120,256 downwards.
TAGTCACAGGTGAAGTGCTGGAAGACTGGAGGTTGGCTAACGTGGTGCCACTATTTCAGAAAGGTGGCAAGGACAAGACAGGGACTATAGACCGGTGAACCTGACATCAGTAGTGGGCAAGTTGTTGGAGGGAACCCTGAGGGACAGGATGTACATGTATTTGAAAAGGCAAGGACTGACTAGAGATAGTCAACATGGCTTTGTGCGTGGGAAATCATGTCCCACAAACCTGACTAAGGTTTTTGAAGAAGTAACAAAGAGGACTGATGAGGGCAGAGTGGTAGGTGTGATCTATATGGACTTCGGAAAGGCATTCGACAAGGTTCCTTATGGCAGACCAGTTAGCAAGGTTAGATCTCATGGAATACAGGAAGAACTTGCCATTTGGATACAGAACTGGCTCAAAGGTAGAAGACAGAGGGTGGTGGTTGGGAGTTGTTTTTCAAACTGGAGGCCTGTGACCAGTGGAGTGTCACAATGATCAATGCTAAGTCCACTACTTTTCACCATTTATTTGGATGTGAGCATCAGAGGTATAGCTAGTAAGTTTGCAGATGACACCAAAATTGGAGGTGTAATGGACAGCGAAGAAGGTTACTTCAGATTACAACAGGATCTTGATCAGATGGGTCAATGGGCTGAGGAGCGGCAGATGGAGTTTAATTTAGGTAAATGTGAAGTGCTGCATTTTGGGAAAGCAAATCTTAGCAGGACTTATACACTGAATGGTAAGGTCTTAGGGAGTGTTGCTGAACAAAGAGACCTTGGAGTGAAGGTTCATAGCTCCTCGAAAGTAGAGTCATTGATAGATAGGAAAGTGAAGAAGGTGTTTGGTATGCTTTCCCTTCTTGGTCAGAGTATTGAGTACAGAAATTGGAAGGTCATGTTGCAGCTGTATCGGACATTGATTAGGCCACTTTTGGAATACTGCGCGCAATTCTGATCTCGTTCCTATCAGAAGGACGTTGTGAAACTTGAAAAGATTCAGAAAGATTTACAAGGATATTGCCAGGGTTGGAGAATTTCAGCTATAGGGAGAGGTTGGATAGTCTGGGGCTGTTTTCACCAGAGCATTGGAGGCTGAGGGGTGACCTTATAGAGGTTTATAAAATCATGAGGGGCATGGATAGGATAAATAGACAAAGTCTTTTCCCTGGGGCGGGGGAGTCCAGAACTAGAGGGCATAGTTTAGGGTGAGAGGGGAAAGATATAAAAGAGACCTAAGGGGCAACGTTTTCACGCAGAGGGTGGTGCATGTGTGGAGTGGGCTGCCAGAGGAAGTCGTGGAGGCTAGTACAATTGCAACATTTAAAAGATGTCTGAATGGGAATATGAATAGGAAGGGTTTGGAGGGATATGGGCCAGGTGCTGGCAGGTGGAACTAGATTTGGTTGGGATATGTGGTTGGTATGGACGGGTTGGACCGAAGGGTCTGTTTCCATGCTGTACATCTCCTTGACTCTAATTGCACCCATGTGATCATCATAGCTCTGTCGTTTCAGACTGGATGATTCATGAACAGTAAGAGTTTTCACTCATTCAGCTTGTAGCTGTGGTGTGACTATTGGAGTGGATCCTTCAAGTTTGTGCAAGATATCAGCCATCCCCATTCTTTCCCCTGGAAACAGGAGCACTTTACCCCACCACACAGTCTCTGTGAATGGATCGTGGCAGGCACATGGAAACTTGGCTGCTGACCCTAATGTGAAACCCCACAACTGATGCACAGGTCTAAGCAAAACCATACAACTCCAGGCTAACAGTACTAATGGGAGTATCTTCACCACAGGAACTCTGGCATTACAAAAAAGCAGCTTACCACCACCTTGTCAAATAAAATTACGAGACTGTCAACAAATGACAGACTCATCTGTGATTCCTATATCCGTGAGAATGAGTTAAAAAAAAGTAGTTTGCTTCCCAAATTGTACAAGACATGCAGTAAGAATGTAAACATTAAACAGATGGCTCCATTTATCAACAGTTTGTATTACTCATAGACAAGTCTGCATTATCTATTACTGAGGAAACTGTAGGGATTTCTGTACTTTCCAGATTTCATGGCCAGTTTTTCTCCTGCTCTTTCACTTTAATGCATACTTTAAATATTTGACTTTTGAGAAGTCAGTCTGTGAAATTCTGCTCCATTGCTACAGAAGACTGAAACCTAAAAATGTTAGCTATAATTTGACTGGCTACTTCCATCACAGTGTGTCTTGATGGTAAGGGTGTATGTGTCAGCAGACATGGTATTTGCACCGGAAACAAATAGAATGGGGGAATGATGGCATCAATACATTGACCATTTGTTCATTAATGGGATATGAGATTGTTGGCTGGCCAGCAGTTATTGACATCAATAATTGCATAAAGGGCTGTTAAGAGTCAATTACATTGCTGGAGCTCTGAAGTCACACATAGGCCTGACCAGGTAAGGACAGCAGATTTCTTTCCCAAAAAGATGTTAGTGAACCAGATGGGTTTTTACAACAATCAACCATGATTACATTGTCACCATCAGACAAGTTTTTAATTCAAATTTCATCATCTGCCATGATGAGACTCTAACCCATGTTCACATAGCATTAGCTAAGAATTATGGAGTACTATATAAAAAGCAAAATACTATGGATACTGGAAATCTAAAATAGACACAGAGAATGTTGGAGAAACTCAGCAGGTCTGGCAGTACCTGTAGAGTGAGAAACAGGATTAATGCTTCAATTAGAGTATGATCCTTCTTAACAACTCTTGAGTTCTCAAGAAGACAATTATACTTGACTCAAAACATTGATGCTGTTTCTCTCTGCGTAGATGCTGCCTACCTGCTGAGTTTCTTCAGAAATCTCTGTGTTTGTTTGGGATTGCTAGTCCAATGACATTACCACTACAGCCTTTGCATTCCCTGTGGGTAGAAGTACTGCATTGAGTGCCACTGGAAGAGTTTAGAAGAGCTTTTGGACTCACAAGGGAGTGGTGCTGGGTTTTAGTAAGGTGCTTTCTTTCTTTTTATGTGTTTTAACTTTCCTAACATTTTTCTGTTTTGCATTCAGACACCAGTGATTCTGCCAATTATACCTCCTCCAGACATATGTTTTGCTTTTTTACTGGTCACATTTCCCTTGCATTTAGCTTTGCTGCACTAATCCTTTCATCTATTTAATTTCTTCTATCCTGTCATCACTTTTCTGTTTGCTCTTCTTCTCATCCTCTCCAGTTTAAAATCTATTAGATTTATAATTTAAATCTGTCCTGATGAAAGGTTGTGAATCTGATGTTAATATGCTTCTTTTTTTAAAAAAAGCCAAATTTGAGAGTTTATTTTCAGCATTTTCTGTTTTTAATACTCACTGTACATCGGATTCATGACTCCCTGCTACCACGCAATCATCCTTGGACAACACGCCTATAATGGCTGCTGTGCTGCCACTAGGAATTTAATGGAGCAGCTATTGACAAATAGACTTAAGGAGAATCCAGAGGGTTTTCATAAATACATTAAGGACAAAAGGGTGAATAGGAGAAAATGGGGCCCCTCAAAGATCAGCAAGGCAGCCCATATGTGGAGCCGCAGGAGATGGAGGAGATACTCAACGAATATTTTGTGGAAAAGTACATGGAAGATATGGAATGTGGGGAAATAGATGGTGACATCTTGAAAAATGTCCATATTACAGAGGAGGAGGTGCTGGATGTCTTGAAATGCATAACAGTGGATAAATCCCCGGGACCTGATTATTTGCACCCCAGATCTCTGTGCAAAGCTGGGGAAGTGATTGCTGGGCACCTTGCTCAGATATTTGTATCATCAATAATCACAGGTGAGGTGCGGGGAGACTGGAGATTGGCCAACGTGGTGTCATGAATTAAGGAAAAGCCAGGGAACTATAGACCGATGAGCCTGACATCAGTGGTGGGCAAAATGTTGGAGGGAATTCTGAGAGACAGGAGTAACATATATTTGGAAAGGCAAGGACTGATTAGGGATAGTCAGCATGCCTTTGTGTATGTGAAATCATGTCTCATGAATTTGAGTTTTTGAAGAAATAACAAAGAGGATTGATGAGGGCAAAGTGGTGGATGTGATCTATATGGACTTCAATAAGGCGTTCAACAAGGTTCCTCATGGGAGACTAGTTCACAAGGTTAGATCTCATGGAATACAGGGAGAACTAGCCATTTGGATATAGAACTGGCTCAAAGGTAGAAGACAGAGGGTGGTGATAGAGGGTTGCTTTCAGACTGGAGGCCTGTGACCAGTGGAGTGCCACAAGGATCAGTGCTGGGTCTAGAACGTCTCGTCATTTATACAAATGATTTGGATGTGAATGTAGGAGGTATAGTTAGTAAGCTTCAGATGACACCATATTTGGAGGTGTAGTGGACAGCGAAAAAGGTTACCTCAGAGAACCATAGAATCTTGATTAGATGGGCAAAGGGGCTGAAAAGTGGCAGATGGAATTTAATTTAGACAAATGTGAGGTGCTGCATTTTGGGAAAGAAAATTAGAGCAAGACCTATACACTTAGTGGCAAGGTCCTCGGGAGTATTGCTGAACAAAGAGACCTTGGAGTGCAGATTCATAGTTCCTTGAAAGTAGAGTTACAGGTAGATAGGATAGTAAAGACGGCATTTAGTATTGAGAGCACTGAGTACAGGAGTTGGGAGGTTATGTTGTGGCTGTACAGGACATTGGTTAGGCCACTTTTGGAATGCTGTATGCAATTCTGGTCTCCTTCCTATCGGAAAGATGTTGTGAAACTTGAAAGGGTTCAGAAAAGATTTACGAGGATGTTGCCAGGGTTGGGGGAATTTGTGCTATAGGGAGAGGCTGAATAGGCTGGGGCTGCTTTCCTTGGAATGTTGATGGCTGAGGGATGACCTTATAGAGGTTTATAAAATCATGAGGGGCATGGATAGGATAAATAGACAAGATATTTTCCCTGGGGTGGGGGAGGTCCAGTACTAGAGGGCATAGGTTTAGGGTGAGAGGGGAAAGATATAAAAGGGACAACGTTTTCATGCAGAGGGTGATGCTTGTATGGAATGAGTTGCCAGAGAAAGTGGTGGAGGCTGGTACAATTGTTGCATTTAAAAGGCATCTGACTGGGTACATGAATAGGAAGGGTTTAGAGGTATATGGGCCAGGTGCTAGCAAATGGGACTAGATTAGCTTAGGATATCTAGTCGGCATAGACGGGTTCAACCGAAGGGTCTGCTTCCGTGCTGTATGTCCCTATGTCTCTATGACATCTATGGTCATGGTTCCATTGCTTGAAGCAATGTGGAAACACCACAGGACTTGTTGGAATGTGAATCCATGTTCTTCTTGACTACTACACCTTCCAAAACCTTGTTGATGAATGAGCAAGCCCTTACCACCAGGCTTTCTGGGGGCAATTTGTGAGGTTCAGGTGAGAAAGGAGCTTTGTTTTTTGTGGCTGCCGGGCCCTTTGTGGAAACAAGGCCCTGTTCCTGCTTTACTGCTCCATCGGCCCGGCTGTCAGCAGCTCTTTTCTGGGATTTTTTTGCACCCTTTGTCTTCTGAATTACATCAAAGACGCCCTGAGTCCGTTTTAGCACTTTTTATTTGTTCATGGAATGTGGGCATTGCTGGCTAGGCCAGTATTTATTGCCCATCCCTAAATGCCCAGAGGGCTGTTTAGAATCATTGCTGTGGATCTGGAGTCACATGTAGCCCAGACCAGGGGAGGATGGTAGTTTCCTTCCCTAAAGGACACGAGTGAGCCAGATGCATTCTTTCCTGGCAATTGACAATAGTTTCACAGTCATCATTTGACTCCTAATTTCAGATTTTTTTATTGAATGCAAACTTTACCAGCTGCTGTGGTGGGATTTGAACCCAGGTATCCAGACCATTAACTGGATCTCCTCATTAATGGTCCAGTGATTATACCAATGATAATGCCTTTCCTGTTCTGGTAGCTTGAAGACAGCTTCCTCTTAAGAGAGGCAGGCTATCTGTAAGAGATGAAGGCTAGCTGTTTGTTGTACTTATCATGCTGGGCATCTTGAGTGTCCAGTCACCAGCAATATATTTTGCATTCAGTTACATGCTACAACTACATTGATGAGCAGACAATCGAAAGTAGGAATACCACCTGCCTCAATAGGAATGGGTGATGGCAATAATAGGTTGGAATCGCCATGTCCAATATTTGAAATTTCCCCTCATCCCCTGTAGTAAGGTGATATTTACATTCTTGAGAGTGAATAGCATCAGGCTTTTCTTAAATATAACTATGTACAAAGGACTGTAAGACATCACATCTTGCTCCTACAGATTCAGGTTTCAGTTCCATGCGTCTATGTCACAGCCCCCCTTGTAACTAGTTACTCAGCAGAATAAAAGGTGTAATTCTTTTTGCTCAAAATCCCAGCCACAAACAAACTCTATTAGATAAAAGTACTTGCAGCTAGGGCATTACATTAAATAACTGCAAATAGAAGGTTGGATGCATGAATACATTTATAAAAGGGGAAGAAACTAACCTGGAAGGACCTAAAAGAATGAATAGAATTAAAGGTAAATCAGGTGGGTGGCATGGATGCTTATTTGTCAGCACTGTTGCCTCACAGCACCAGGGACTTCAGTTTGATGTACTCTCGGGTGACTGTCTGTTTTGGGGTTTGTATATTCACCCTGCGTCAATGTGGGAGTCCTCCGATTTCCTCCTACAGTCCAAAGATGTGTAGGTTAGGTGGATTGCCCTATACATATATCAATCCAGATGGTTTCAAAATGTTGTAATTTTACCCACCTCTACCATTTCCTCTAGCAACTCATTCCGTATATGCATCCGGCTCTGCATGAAAAGGTTAAGCCTCAGGTCCTTTTTAAATCATTCCCCTCTCGCCTTAAAACTATGTCCTCTGGTTTTGGACTCTCCCTCTCTCATAATTTTATAAACCTCAAGAAGGTCACCCCTCTGCCTCCAGGGAGAAACAACCTCATCCTATTCAGCCTCTCCTGATAGATCAAACCCTCCGATCCTGGTAACATGCTTGTAAATCTTTTTCTGTACCCTCTCAAAGTTTAACAACATCCTTCCCATAGAAGGGAGACTAGAATTGTTTGCAATATTCTAAAAGTGGCCTCATCGATGCATGTACAGCTGCAACATGACACCTCAACTGCTATATGCAACGTTTTGACTAATGAAGGCAAGCGAGCCAAACACCTTCTTCACCAACCTGTCTATCTACAATTCCATTTTCAAAGAACTATGCACCTGCACCCCTACATCTCTATTAGGCAACATTCCCCAGGGCCCACAATTAACTGTGTAAGTCTTGTCCTGTTTTTCCCTACCAAAACGCAACAACTCACATTTATTTAAATTAAACTCCATCTGTCACTCCTCGGCCCATTGATCCATTTCATCAAGGTCCTGTTGTACTCTGAGATAGTCTTCTTCACTGTCCACTACGCCACCTATTTTGGTGTCATCTGAAAATTTACTAACCATGCATTCTATATTCACATCCAAATCATTTATGCAAATGCCAAAAAACAGTGGACCCAGCACCAATTTTTATAAACAGCTGGTCACAGGCCTCGAGTCTGAATAGCAACCCACCGCCACTACCCTCTATGTCCTACCTTCAAGCCAATTTTGTATCCAGTTGGCTAGCTTCCCTTGGATCGCATGTAATCTAAGTTTACTAACCAGTCTACCATGTGAACCTTGTTGAACACTTTGCTGATGTCCATGTAGACAACATTTACCACTTTGCCTTCATCAATCTTCTTCCTCACCCATTCAAAAAACTCAATCATGTTAATGAGACACAATTTCACACATACAAAACCATGTTGACAATCCCTAATCAGTCATTACCTTTCCAAATACAGATAAATCCTGTCCATCAGAATCCCCTCTAACAACGTACATTGATGTAAGGCTACCCGATCTACAGTTCTTTTGCATTTCTTTGCAGTCCTTCTTAAACAATGTCAGAAGTCACAAAACACCAGGTTATAGTCCAGTAGATTTATCTGAAATATTGATTTCAAATAAACCTGTTGGACTATAACCTAGTGTCGTGTGACTTCTGACCTTGTCCACCCCAGGCCAACACTGACACCTCCATATTATTTCTTAAGCAATGGCACAACTTTAACTAACCTCGAGTCTTCTGGCACCTCACCCATGGTTGTCGATGATACAAGTATCTCAGCAAACGTCAAGCAATCTCTTCCCTAGCTTCCCAGAAAGTTCTGGAAAATACCTGATCAGGTTCTGGGGAATTATCTACCTTTATGTGTTTTAAGAATTTTAAATCTCTAAATCTCCTTTAAATTTTAAAACAAACATGCTCGCATGACACAAACTGTGTAAAGATTCTGCTTATAAAAGATAGAAGCAAATAAAGGACATTGCTTTGAAAAGCAAAGCATTGAATTTAATGAATTCTCACAATCTCTTGTTGACAAAATTGAATTCCCAATAGCCATAGACCGTTGGGAAGTCATCTAGGCAAGCTTTGGTTTGGATGGAAATCAAGCTGGTTCCAAATCTTCGGAAAGTGGTCAGAGTTCAGATATTCAGGTTTACAAGGTCGTCAAGTTACCAAAATGTGGCAACTTTATCAGGTTCGCAAGCACTTCAATGAAGAGAGAATTGCAGGAGAGAGGGAACTTTGTCTTTACTTCAGGCCTTGGAGGTACTTTCCTCTGACTCTCTACATCTTCAAAACAGAAACCAAGATCAGAAAGCATTGCCCAGCAACCATCAGTGTAGGGCTTCATAACCTCTTGAAAACAGATTTGCCAGCAATTAAAAGCAGTGAACTCCATCTTTTATCTACCTAAAAGTTTAGCTTAGTGTGTTTTTTTAAAATCAGTTGACTTTTCTGTAATCAGCAGATGGCTCACAACACATTTTAAACTGTCCTTTAAGTTTAATTGAGGTGTATAGTAAGGAAACAGACCCTTCAGTCTAACTCGTCCATGCTGACAGAATGTCCTTAATTAATCTAGTTTGATTTGCCAGTATTTGGCTCATATTCTTCCAAACACTTGCTATTTATATACCAATTCAGATGTCCTTTAAGTGTTGTAATTGTACCAGCCTCCTCCACCTTCTCTAGTAGCTCATTCCATATATGCACCACCCTCTGCGTGAAAAAGTTGCCCCTGAAATTCTTTTTAAATCTTTCTCCTCTCACCCTAAACCCTCTAGTTCTGGACTCCCCCCCACAAAGGAAATGACCTTGTTTATTTACCTCTTCCATGCCCCTCATGATTTTATAAACCTCTACAAGGTCACCCCTCAGCCTCCAATGCTCCAGGGAAAATAGCCCCAACCTATTCCTCTCCCTATAACTTAAATACTCCAACCCTGGCAACATCCTTGTAAATCTTTTTCTGAACCCTTTCAAGTTTCACAACATCCTTTCTGTAGCAGAGAGACCAGAATGGCACACAGTATTCCGAATGTGGTCTAACCAATGACCTGTAAAGCTGCAGCATGACCTCCCAACTTCTATATTCAATGCATTGACTGATAAAGGCAAGCATACCAAATGCCTTCTTTCCTATCCAATCTACATGCAACTCCACTTTAAAAGAACTATTAACCTCCACTCCAAGGTCTCCTTTTTCAGCAACACTCCCCAGGACCTTATCGTTTAAGTGTATAAGTCCTGCCCTAATTTGCTTTTCCTAAATACAGTACTTCACATTTATCTAAATTAAACTCCATTTGCCACTCCTCAGCCCATTGGCCCATTTGATCACAATCCCATTGTACTCTGAGGTAACCTTCTTTGCTGTCCACAACACCTCCAATTTTGGTGTCATCTGCAAATTTACTAATCACACCTCCTATGTTCACATCCACATCATTTTATAAATGATGAAAAACAGTGGATCCAGCAGCGATTCCTGTGGCACACCGCTAGTCACAGGCCTCCACCATCACCAATGTTTTCTACATTTGAGCCAGTTATGCATCTAAATGGCAAGATCTCCCTGCATTCCGTGTTGACCTCAGTTCTTGGTAAAACCCTGTTTAATCCAGAAAGTATCTAAACAGTTCAATATATTCCAGTTTTATGCAATCTATACATATTTATAAATATATAAAATCTTACACAGTGGATTATATATGCTATCTATATAACACAATCCAACACAATTTGTATTTGAAAATTGTCTCACAATGTCCAAGCAACAGAAGCATTACCATAGGATCTCAATAGCTGCTCAATTTTGTTTTTAATTCATGTCAGGAGATTTCACAAGGAGGACGGGCATGTTGTCATTGCTGTTGTTATCTCCAACATCATTAGAGATATAGGTTTTACAGTGCAATGCACAAGTATTAATCATAGAGCTATTTTTTTCATAAACCATTACATTCATGAGGAGGAAACATGAAACTTAATTTTTACTTACAAAACAAATTACAAATGCAAACTTTTTTTATTTTTAAAGCACAAAAAGTGACTTTCGTTCTTTTAACTGTTATTCCTCACTTTTAACATTCAGGTTACAAAGCTGCACAGAAACAAATCTTTTTACAGAAAAGATAGTCATCAGGCAAAAATCCAAAATAATCTTATATATGATAGTACAGGTTTCAAATATCTTTTTACCTTTATACTTTACACATCATAAAAGACACAAATAATAGGAAGATTAGGACTGAATTTTGAGGAGTGACAATCTTGCTGATTGCTGGGTGGGCAGGGGTTGTGCACCATGTAATTAATGTGCCATGTTGACAGGGTGCCAGGGAAAGGGTGGTTGGATGGGTAAGTACCAGGATGCATGGAGGTGGCATGGAGGCCAAGTAAGTAGATTGTTCAGGGATGTCAAGGTGAATGGGAGATATTGGATCCTTTGGTGAGAAGGGCAATGTGGCACTAGGTCCAGAGTGGAGAGATAATGACAAGTGGCAGGGAAAGTTGGGTCCTGGGCATAAAAGGGATTTAAAATAAACAACATTGACAGTGTCAGGCAGATGAGTGGGTAGCTGTGCTACCCCCTATTCACTAACAGAGAAAGTGATGGGTTAGAGCTGCAAGCCAATGGCACTATTTTTAGCTTCTGTCTGTCAAATGCTGCCCGTTCTATCTACCATGGAAAAATAGTGCACTGAAAACAACCTAGCTCTCAATGCCAGGAAAACCAAAGAACTCATTGTTGACTTTCGGTGGAATGTTACTCATACTCACCTACACATTAACAGCACAGAGGTGGAACAAGTGGAGAGTATCAAGCTCCTGGGAGTGGTCATCAACAACAAGCTTTCTTGGACACTTCATGTGGACACACTGGTTACAAAGGCCCAACAACGTCTCTTCTTCCTCAGGTAGCTGAGGAAATTTGGCATGACAGCGAATACCCTTGCCAACTTTTATAGGTGCGCCATCGAGAGCATTCTGTCTGGATGTATTACTACCTGATATGGCAACTGTACCATTCAAGATCAGAGATAGTTATGGAGAGTGGTGAACTCAGCCTGGACAATCACAAAGACCAACCTCCCATCTATCAAGAAAAGGAAAGGCCGCCAGCATTCTTAAAGATCCACTCCACTCTGGCAATGTTTTTCTACAACCTCTACCATCACGGAGAATGTACAGAAGCCTGAACACATGCACCAGCCGGCTTTGCAACAGTTTCTACCCTACTGTTGTTAGAATATTGAATGGACTCACAAACTTTTAACACTTGCCTGTACCTGTGTTTTTGTTTTTGGTGCTGTTTATCTATTATTTACTCTCTGTGCTACTTAACTATGTGCTGTATTGCTCGCAAGACAAAGCTTTTCACTGTGCCTCGGTACAGGTGACAATAAATTCAATTCAATTCAATTCAGTTCAATTCAACTCAATTTAATTCAACTCAATTTAATTCCATTTCTGGGACCAATAGAGGCAAAAATGAAATCCTAGTACTTTAGCAACAACTGACATAAAAATATATAGCTTGCAATTTTCTTTTAGAGTCATAGAGTCTTAGAGATGGACAATACTGAAACAGACCCTTCAGTCCAACTTGTTCATGCTGACCAAATATCCTAAATTAATCTAGTCCCATTTGTTAGCACTTAGCCGACATCCCTCTGAACCCTTCCTATTCATATACCCATCCAGATGTCTTTTAAATATTGTATCAGCCTCCATCACTTCCTCTGGCAGCTCATTCCATACACCACCCTCTGCATGAAAAAGTTTTCCCTTAAGTCCCTTTCAAATCTTTCCCCTCTCACCTTAAACCTATGCCCTCTAGTTCTGGACTCCCCCACCCCTGGGAAAAGACCTTGTCTATTTACCTGTCCATGCCCCTCATGATTTTATAAACCTCGATAAGGTCTTCCCTCAGCATAAGTTTTTGGAAAATGATCCCCAGATCCACCAAAATTATATTACTGCTGTCATCAAGTGTAATCATTTCCTTTATTTTTGAAATAATAATGTTCATGTGTCTGTTGAAGTTTAAGATGGCTGGTGAGTTAAGTTGCTTGGATGACCGACTTTGAACGATACTGTAAACAGTAATTGTCATTTCATTTCTGGAGCTTGAATTCAAATCCATTTCAAGTTCATTTCAAGTTAATTCACTAAATCTCTCTTTGACAGTTCTAATAATGGAATGAATTTGAGTGCTCACTATCTTATTTCCAAGGTATATGACTCAGTGCATGGAAGTACACATAATTCAATGCTCAAAATACTCAAGGATGACGGGTGGATCTCCCTCTGAAAAGCCTCACATTGCTTAGGAAATGTGAGCAAACAGTGGAACCTTGCTCTGAAATGTGGAAGGAATATAAAAGTTATACCACTGTGCAGCTTCATTGAACTCAATTTGTAATTTCTTGTACTTATGTCAGATCTGTTGAAGGAAATTAGAATTGCAACTGGGTCCAGAGAGTGAAAGAATAAATAAAACTACAAGAATCAATCAAAAAAAGTCAGAAAATTGAAAAATGCATACAGGAAAAGAACAAAGGCCATCCTGCAACTACCTTGTGGTTCTGTGTCTGATTGAGCAACTGTCAGCTCTGCATTTTATGCACTGTATAATCCCTTGTATTCTGTAACGCTTTGAAGTTACACCAATCTCTTTCTTATGGACAGATGGGTTTCCTATGATACCATGTAATAAACTTTGTCAGTGCTCAAGTTCTGAGTCTGGAGAATTTCTTCAACAGTAACTCCTCTATAAGCGAATATGGCAACAACTTGTAGACAGAAAGATTACACAACTTGTAATGAGATCAGTAGCCAGTTTTTGGTGACGTTTAGGGGAATAGCATTAACTAATTAACATTAATTGATTCTCTTGCTTGTTCTGATGGAAGCAAGTGGTCATTACGATTTAACTGTCGCACCAAAACATGTAGCTAGGACCTCAGTCTAACATTATCAAATAATTTCTCTTCCAATTTTTCTGATTTGACAACCCAGTTGCCTGAGACTTATACTTCAGGCTATGGTTGAGTACAGAGGCAGGTTTTCGACAAAATGCAAGCAGCTGTGGTGGAAGTTAGCAACACTTCAGTAATTGAATAATCATTATATTGATGATCCGCATGAACATCTAGGATGGCAAAGCAGGGTTGAAGGGCTGAATGGCCTACCCCGGCACCGATTTTCTATATTTCAGCTTCACTGCTTTAAGTATAGTTCATGCACAAGCCCAGACTTGCCATCATTACAAATGCATTTGGAGTCCTAAAATGTGAATTCTATAGCCATAGTTTAAATGAAGACGATATTGCAAAATTCACATTCATTGATTACTTTGCATTACATGAAGTGATAATTCTGCCCACCAATCCCTATACAATACTTGAAAAATAATCAAAATGATGGCAGCTACGCAGTGAATTTTGTCTGCCTCCCTGCACAGTTTGTCTGCAGAGATTTCATTTTTGTGTTTTATGTTTATATCTAGAATGCATTGAAAGAATGACCGATTAATATCCAGCATAATGGATAGCTACACCACAGGTGTGACCTGCTATCAGTGGGGTATCATTTTCACATATCTGCATTGTCAGATTACAAATTTCTGATGAAAAAATTATTTCTGCACTGGCCATTCATGAGTCCTGATGAGGCCTTTAATGTTTGATATAATCCCCATTGTTCTCACTCACAAAACATCGAATTGGCCTTAACTGTGCAAATCAAATGTTATGGTGGTCATCACCTTCTGAGTAAAGTTTTTGAAATAATGAACATTATGCAGATGTAAATGTGACATTTTGTAATTACTGGTTTTATTCCAGTTCTGGTTCTCTGGAATTATGAAACCCTTTAAATTGCTTGATGCGCTTTGAGTATTTCAGATGAGACTTTAACTTTTATGTACAATTACTATATTGGTTTCTCTCTCAGTTGACAATACGATTCTTTTCTGCCTACAGTAGGAGACTATCAAATTTTGTCCTGTTATGGTCAAATATTTTGCCTTACAGCATGTACTTAAGACTTGTAAGTATACAGAGCAATTCTGTTGTTACAAGAGCACCTAATAAATGGGCAGCACAGTGGCTCAGGTGTTAGCACTGCAGCCTCACAGCACCAGGGACCCAGGTTCAATTCCAGCCTTGGGTGACTGTCTGTGTGGAGTTTGCACATTCTTCCCGTGTCTGCGTGGGTTTCCTCTGAGTGCTTCAGTTTCCTCTCACAGTCCAAAGATGTGCCATGCTGAATTGGCCATGCTAAATTGCCCGCAGTGTTAGGTGTATTAGTCCGAGGGGAAATGGGTTTGGGTGGGTTACTCTCTGGAGGGTCGGTGTGGACTTGTTGGGCCGAAGGGCCTGTTTCCACACTATAGGGAATCTAATCTAATCTAAAAAAAAGCTGGAAAAGATGTAAACCAGTTGTGAAAAGCTCATTTAGTACCAAAGAAGAGTCCTTACTTAGGGGTGCAAGTCAGATCCTATAATGGGAACTCATGCTCTATAAATGATTATAATTGTATATTTTCTACTATCTTTCTTATGGAAGTTTGAACTTACTCATGTCACTTATGAAATTGCAAGTTGCTTTGTTGAAGTTGCACACCAGGCTAGTTTGCAAGTGGAATAATCCAGCTTTTGTTAAATACCACATCCATAAAGTGTGAAAAGACAAATTGCATGCTTCAATTGTAGTCTATTCACCTGTTGAGAGGTGGATTTTTAAAAAACCTGTCCAACTGTAATGACAAAGTATCTCAACATCAAAAAAAACAAAGCTGTAAAGGAATTGTCATCTAGAGGGTTGCATTAACGACTAGCAGAGTGGGACTGAGACCCACCCCCATTAGCTAACAGCTGGCAGGAAGCTGGGGGATGGGGTGAAGTTATGGGATGGATCTGTCAATGTTCCTTTTAAAAAAAGTGTGGCATAGTGGTTCAGTGGTTAGCATTGCTGTCTCACAGTGCCAGGGACATGGGTTCAATTCCAGCCTTGGGCAACTGTCTGTGTGGAGTTTGCACATTCTCCCTGTGTCTATGTGGGTTTCTCCCCACAATCCAAAGATGTGCAGTTTAGGTGGATTGGCTGTGCTAAATTGCCTATAATGTTCAGGTATGTGTAGGTTAGGTGCATTAGTCAGGGGTAAATATAAGGTAGGGGGAATAGGTCATGGTGGGTTACTCTTCAGAGGATCAGTGTGGACTTGTTGGGCTGAAGGACCTGTTCCCATACTGCAGGGATTCCATGACCTGGGTGCAGTGTGCCAATCACATTTGTTTTGCTAAAATGAAAGCAACAATTTTCATTTAAAATTGTTAGAGAGTCAAAGGATGTTCCTCATTTCTGTCAAATCATTAAAACTTTTAGCTGATATTTATTTAACCTATCAGTCTCTAAAATGGTTCAAACCAAGGTTAATTTTTAGCCAATAAGGATATTTTTCTTCTCCATTTGAAAGTAGACATCTTTAAAAGTAGGAACTTCTGTGTTTTTTATACTTTGAAGCTGTATCTGAATTATTCAAACTTGATATTTTTTTCCAACAACCCAATATTCCCCAGGTTCTTTCTTTAACTTTCACTACACTTTTCCCCAATTCTTCCTCAGAAGAGATCCTATTTCGGAAGTCATCTTTGTATACAAAATCAGAAAGTGCTGGAGAAACATAGCAGGTCTGGCATCATCTGTGGAGAGAAAAGAGATAACATTTTGAGCCCGGTAACCCTCTTTGAGAACTTAAACCTTTTGAAACATTAATTCTGCTTCCTCTCTTCTGTTTTTGTTTCCGATTTCCAGAATCTGCAGGTTTTTGTTTTATTTTAGTCATGATTGCATAAATGATACTTTATTTCAGGAAAAACCTGTTAAAGACTCTTTTCATACAAAGATGTAACTGGACATGGACTGAAGAAGCAAAAAAAAGGCAGCTATAAATCACTTGACTACACTGCAAGTTTGTTGTGGTTCTGTTCGCCGAGCTGGACGTTTTTGTTGCAAACGTTTCGTCCCCTGGCTAGGCGACATCATCAGTGCTTGGGAGCCTCCTGCGAAGCGCTTCTTTGATGTTTCCTCCGGTGTTTATAGTGGCCTGTCCCTGCCGCTTCCGGTTGTCAGTATCAGATGTCCGCTGTAGTGGTTGGTATATTGGGACAAGATCGATGTGTTTGTTGATGGAGTTTGTGGATGAATGCCATGCCTCTAGGAATTCCCTGGCTGTTCTCTGTCTGGCTTGCCCTATGATAGTAGTGTTGTCCCAGTCGAATTCATGTTGCTTGTTGTCTGCGTGTGTGGCTACTAAGGATAGCTGGTCGTGTCGTTTCGTGGCTAGTTGATGTTCATGTATGCGGATTGTTAGCTGTCTTCCTGTTTGTCCTATATAGTGTTTAGTGCAGTCCTTGCATGGGATGGCGAACAGAACCACAACAACGAGCACCCGAGCTACAAATCTTCGCACAAACTTTGAACACTGCAAGTTTGCTATGAATTACAAAGGGTCATGCTAGGAAATGTAAAAGAGTGAATAATTGTTGTGTAAGGGCATTCAAACTCTGAGGCAGCCTTGTGATGTTATCACGGAGCAAATGTAGTGCATGTTGAATATGATGCAGTATCTTAATATTGTGGAGGAAGTGAATCTCTCTCCTAAAAATATCCTTTGTTGATCACCCAACCTTATTCTTACAAGCTACAGTTTCATTATTAATCTCTTTTTCCTTCCCTGAGGTAATGAAGGGTGCTATATAAATGCACATCTCTTTTTGAACTAAATAATTCAGAATCTCTGAAACAACTTGAACAAACTTCAGACTTACTCTTTCTCCATCACAATAAAGCTGTCCGTCTTAATGGCTGAAACACATCCTACGCCTAAGCATACCTCAGACCAACTACTGCTGATCATGTCTTACTGCTCACAATTGGTATGTTTTGCATGAAGGAGGTGTGTTTTTTCTTACTGTGGTAGAATCATAGAGTTGTACAGCATGAAAACAGATCCTTCGGTTGAACTCCATGCTGATCAGCTATCCTAAATTATTTGCTAGCATTTGACTCATATTCCTCTTCCTCTTCATGGAATCATCCAGATGCCATTTAAATGTTATATTTGTACCAGCCTCCAATGCTTCGTGCATGTCCAGTTAAATTATAAGCTAACAGCACACCTTTGAGAGTTTAGAAGTAAATAACTTATTCACACTTGATTGAGTTTTTGAAGAAGTAACAAAGAGGATTGATGAGGACAGAGTGGTAGACGTGATCTATATTGATCAAGATTAGAGTGGTGCTGCAAAAGCACAGTAGGTCAGGCAGCATCGGAGAAGCAGGAAAATCAATGTTTCGGGCAAAAGCCCTTCATCATTTTCCTGCTCCTTGGATGTTGCCTGACCTGCTGTGCTTTTCCAGCACCCCACTCAAATCTTGACTCTGATCTCCAGCATCTGCAGTACCCACTTTCGCCCAGTGATCCATATAGACTTCAATAAGGTGTTCAACAAGATTCCCTATAGGAGACTGGTTAGCAAGACTGGTTAGCAAGATTAGATCTCATAGAATACAGGGAGAACTAGCCATTTGGATACAGAACTGGCCCAAAGGTAGAAGACAGACGGCGGTGAGGAGGGTTGTTTTTCAGATTGGAGGCCTGTGACCAGTGGAGTGCCGCAAGGATCGGTGCTGGGTCCTCTACTTTTCAGAATTTATATAAATGATTTGGATGTTAAAGGTGGATAAATCCTCAGGACCTGAGCAGGTGTACCCGAGAACTCTGTGGGAAGCTAGAGAAGTGATTGCTGGGCCTCTTGCTGAGATATTTGTATCAGCGATAGTCACAGGTGAGGTGCCGGAAGACTGGAGGTTGGCAAACGTGGTGCCACTGTTTAAGAAGGACGGTAAAGACAAGCCAGGGAACTATAGACTAGTGAGCCTGACCTCGGTGGTGGGCAAGTTGTTGGAGGGAATCCTGAGGGACAGGATGTACAAGTATTTGGAAAGGCAAGGGCTGATTAGAGATAGTCAACATGGCTTTGTGCGTGTGAAATCATGTCTCACAAACTTGACTGAGTTTTATGAAGAAGTAACAAAGAAGATTGATAAGGGCAGAGTGGTAGATGTGATCTATATGGACTTCAGT
>NC_057720.1:35078705-35101671 GCF_004010195.1 Chiloscyllium plagiosum | reverse complement strand
GTAAGTTTGCAGATGACACCAAAATTGGAGGTGTAGTGGACAGCGAAGAGGGTTACCTCAGATTACAACAGGATCTTGACCAGATGGGCCATGGGCTGAGAAGTGGTAGATGGAGTTTAATTCAGATAAATGCGAGGTGCTGCATTTTGGGAAAACAAATCTTAGCAGGACTTATACACGTAATGGTAAGGTCCTTGGGAGTGTTGCTGAACAAAGAGACCTTGGAGTGCAAGTTCATAGCTCCTTGAAAGTGGAGTTGCAGATAGAATAGTGAAGAATGTGTTTAGTATGCTTTCCTTTATTGGTCAGAGTATTGCGTACAGGAGTTGGGAGGTCAGGTTGCGGCTGTACAGGACATTGTTCAGCCATTTTTGGAATATTGAATGCAAATCTGGTCTTCTTCCTATCAGAAGGATGTTGTGAAACTTGAAAGGGTTCAGAAAGGATTTACAAGGACGTTGCCAGGGTTGGAGGAGTTGAGCTATAGGGAGATGTTGAATAGGCTGGGGTAGTTTTTCCTGGAGCATCAGAGGCTGAGGGGTGACTGTATAGAGGTTTATAAAATCATGAGGGGCATGGATAGGGTAAATAGACAAAATCTTTTCCCTGAGGTTGGGAAGTCCAGAACTAGAGGGCATAGGTTTAGGGTGAGAGGGGAAAGATATAAAAGGGTCCTAAAGGGCATTTTTTTCACGCAGAAGGTGGTGCATGTGTAGAATGGGCTGCCAGAGGAAGTGGTGGAGGCTAGTACAATTGCAACATTTAAAAGGCAAGTGGATGGGTATATGAATAGAAAGGTTTGGAAGGATATCGGCCAGGTGCTGGCAGGTAGGACTGGAATGGGTTGGGATATCTGGTTGGCATGGATGAGTTGGATCGAATGGTGTATTTCTGTGCTGTATATCTCTATGTGTCTGTGACTTATCTTGAATTAAACTCAAAATTTCGCACACTCATTTTCACACAACCACACATCCTAAAAGACTAGGTATAGTTGACGGTAATGTATATTTATAGATTATAATCTTCTCAGTCCCTGAGTTATGATTTTTGTCTCCCATATGGTGTGCCTCTAATATTTTTTGGATGATTTTGATGCTTTAAAATTGAAGTGAAATATTCTCAGCAGGCTGGGATGCTTCTTATGGGATTTCTCGGAGGTTGACTCTCAGGTGAATTCAAAATCGGAACAGGTAATGATCTGCTTGTTGCCTGATAGCTTGCAGCTGATTTTAACTCGGGTTTACAGGTTGAGTGAACTACTGGTTTTAGTAGTTCAACTACTGGAATTGTTTACAAACATCTTAACTAATTTTTAAAAGGAGACAACAACACAACTCTCTCACCATATAACTTGCTTTAATTCCTAACTCTTTTTCAAGTGAAATATAATATTCATGATGATTTCAACATCCTCTGTTGTGGTTAACAGTTGAGAATTTGAAATCAACTAGGAGACAGTGAGGTTTGCAGATGCTGGAGATCAGAGTTGAGAGTGTGTTGCTTGAAAAGCACAGCAGGTCAGGCAGCATCCGAGGAGCAGGAAAATTGATGTTTCGGGCAGGAGCCCTTCTTCAGGCATTCCTGATGAAGGGCTCCGACTTGAAACGTCGATTTTCCTGCTCGTTGGATGCTACCTGACCTGCTGTGCTTTTCCAGCAATGCACTCTCAAGTTGAGAGTTTGAGACAATGTCTTTGTTTTAGAATAATATTCTTCTCACCGATTTCAGGAAGAGTACTGACTTACATCAGTCTGGAATATTCTTTAGGAAAAAAATTAGGTGATCAGCAGGGCAGCCTTCTTTTTATTCATTCATGGGATATAAGTGTCACTGTTTAAGCGAGCATTTATTACCCATCCCTAATTGACCACAGGGACTCAACCACATTGCTGTGGGTCTGGAGTTACATGTAGGCAGATTTCCTTCCCTAAAGGATATTAGTGAACCAGATGCATTTCATAGTTATCATTAGATTCTCAATTCCAGATTTTTATAGAATTCAAATTCCACCATCTGCCACAGTGGGATTCAAACATAGGTCCTCAGAACATTATATGGGTCTCTTGATTAATAGTCTCGCAATAATACCACAAGGCCATCACTTTCCCAAAGCTTTCCAGCCTTTTGTTCAGTTTATTTTGAAAACGTAGAATAGGTCTGAAGTTCAGAAAAAGAGTACTGGTAGGACTTTACCAATACATTAAATTCCAGTCCATGATGTCTTCACTTTCAAATTCTCAACCTAATGCTTGGTACCTCATAGCTATAATTGCACCACCTGCAAAAAATTTCTCTAGCATGGCTTTATGGGTCACCCTTACTCTTTGATACATTACAGAATGCTATGTCTTTCCTCAGCATCACTGCCTTACTCCCTCCCACTCTTTTCTAAGACCCTTTGATAAAATATTTGTATATTGGAAGAATTTGAATGCAAAAGGAGTCATGACCAATACAGTTAAAAACAAAAATGCAGGCTGAAAACCTCTTTAAGCAGACACTTGAGAAACCGGAGTCTCGACTTTTGTAAACGTTCCTTTAGCATCTAACTTCAAAGAGGTCACCTGAATTATGTAAAGGGCAACACAGTCTGCAGATATTAGATCCATGAGCACTATTTTCTCACGGTATGTTGAGAGATTACTTTTATATGCCTGAGGAAACAAGATAATGTTAAAGTCATTCTAGCACCACAGGCACAAAACTATTGCTATTTTATTTATTAATCAATGCTTTATTACAATCTCAATACTTGTGTTTGCAACGTAAAGAGATCTCATAATATTATAGAAGAGGGAGCCCGGACACCATATGGGACTGAAAGGAATTGCAGGTCAATATTAATCAACTAAACAAGATGACCTCTTGTCCTGAATTGGGCCTGCAGGTGATAACTCAGTAAAGGAATAAGTAAAGGGCAAGAAATCATATGTGATCAGCTCTTAATGAGCTACTTATCAGCTTTAAAGGTGGATGACCACTTAAAGATAAATGGCAAAATTATTTTTCAGGATATTCAAAGGCTATGTGGGGCAATAGGAAATGAGTGATGTAGATACAGAACAAAAAAGTAACCCAAGGGCAAATAGTGAAAATATTACTGCATGAGAAGTATTATTGATGATGAAACTATTACACTTATTTCACATTTGCTCTCACAGCCTCTAGTCATAGGAGCTAGCTTTAACTTTCTTCTTTACAGCAAGCAGGGCATCATATAGTCTTAAAAGAGACTGCTGTATGTGTATCATGCTGTGCATATATAACACTGTGGCTCTGCTTGGCAGCTTGTCTAATTTGGGTCTATAAGCTGCACAATCTCAGATATCAATTGAATGCTTGATTGCTTCACCACTTGCACTGTGTTTCACTGTTTTAAATACAAGCACCCAGAGGGTTAACCAGTCTCAGATGAGCGATTGATCATGAGACCATTATCACGTGGTGAACAGTGATTGAAAACATTGGTGCTGATGAGGCCTATCATGCTTGAAAAGCCAGCAAAGAAGTGGATCTTTAAGAAGAACACATGTCAAGACTATTAAATTTGACATATACCAGACTACTTGAGAAAATCCTCAAAGTCTTTGTTTTAGTGTCAGAGTGTTGAAATCACAACTTGCTAGTAAGATACAGACCACAGTGTCAGAGAGTGTTGAAATCACAGCTTGCTGGTAGGATACAGATCACAGTGTCAGAGAGTGTTGAAATCACAGCTTGCTGGTAAGCTACAGATCACAGTGTCAGAGAGTGTTGAAGTCACAGCTTGCTGTAGGATACAGATCACAATGTCAGAGAGTGTTGAAATCACAGCTCGCTGGTAAGATGCAGATCACAGTGTCACAGAGTGTTGAAATCACAGCTTGCTGGTAAGCTACAGATCACAGTGTCAGAGAGTGTTGAAATCACAGCTTGCTGGTAAGATACAGGTCACAGTGTCAGAGAGTGTTGAAATCTCAGCTTGCTGGTAAGATACAGGTCACTGCGTCAGAGAGGGGTTGAAATCACAGCTTGCTGGTAAGATCACAGCTTGCTGTAGGATACAGATCACAATGTCAGAGAGTGTTGAAATCACAGCTTTCTGGTAAGATACAGGTCACAGTGTCAGAGAGTGTTGAAATCACAGCTTGCTGGTAAGATACAGATCACAGTGTCAGAGAGTGTTGGAATCACAGCTTGCTGTAGGATACAGACCACAATGTCAGAGAGTGTTGAAATCACAGCTTGCTGGTAAGATACAGATCACAATGTCAAAGAGTGTAGAAATCACAGCTTGCTTGTGAGATACAGGTCACAGTGTCAGAGAGTGTTGAAATCACAGCTTGCTGGTAAGATACAGGTCACAGTGTCAGAGAGTGTTGAAATCACAGCTTGCTGGTAAGTTACAAATCACAGTGTCAGAGAGGGGTTGAAATCACAGCTTGCTGGTAAGATACAGGTCACTGCGTCAGAGAGGGGTTGAAATCACAGCTTGCTGGTAAGATACAGATCACAGTGTCAGAGTGTGTTGAAATCACAGCTTGCTGGTAAGATACAGATCACAATGTCAGAGAGTGTTGAAATCACAGCTTGCTGGTAGGATATAAATCACAGTGTCAGACAGTGTTGAAATCATAATTTGCTGGTAGGATACAGATCACAGTGTCAGAGAGTGTTGAAATCACAGCTTGCTGGTAGGATACAAATCACAGTGTCAGAGAGTGTTGAAATCACAGCTTGCTAGTAGGATACAGATCACAGTGTCAGAGAGTGTTGATATCACAGCTTGCTGGTAAGATACAGGTCACTGTGTCAGAGAGGGGTTGAAATCACAGCTTGCTGGTAAGATACAGATCACAGTGACAGGAATGTTGAAATCATAGCTTGCTGGTAAGATACAGATCACAGTGTCAGAGTGTTGAAATCACGGCTTGCTGGTAAGATACAGACCACAGTGTCAGAGAGTGTTGAAGTCACAGCTTGCTGGTAAGATACAGATCACAGTGTCAGAGAGTGTTGAAATCACAGCTTGCTGGTAAGATACAGATCACAGTGTCACAGAGTGTTGAAATCACGGCTTGCTGGTAAGATACAGATCACAATGTCAGAGAGTGTTGAAATCACAGCTTGCTGGTAAGATACAGATCACAGTGTCAGAGAATGTTGAAATCACAGCTTGCTGGTAAGATACAGGTCACAGTGACAGACAGTGTTGAAATCACAGCTTGCTGGTAAGATACAGGTCACAGTGTCAGAGAGTATTGAAATCACAGCTTGCTGGTAAGCTACAGATCACAGTGTCAGAGAGTGTTGAAATCACTGCTTGCTGGTAAGATACAGATCAGAGTGACAGAGAGTGTTGAAGTCGTAAGATACAGATCACAGTGTCAGAGAGTGTTGAAATCACAGCTTGCTGGTAAGATACAGGTCACAGTGACAGAGAGTATTGAAATCACAGCTTGCTGGTAAGCTACAGATCACAGTGTCAGAGAGTGTTGAAATCACTGCTTGCTGGTAAGATACAGATCAGAGTGACAGAGAGTGTTGAAATCACAGCTTGCTAGTAAGATACAGGTCACAGTGACAGAGAGTGTTGAAATCACAGCTTGCTGGTAAGATACAGGTCACAGTGTCAGAGAGTATTGAAATCACAGCTTGCTGGTAAGCTACAGATCACAGTGTCAGAGAGGGGTTGAAATCACAGCTTGCTGGTAAGATACAGATCAGAGTGACAGAAAGTGTAAAATCACAGCTTGCTGGTAAGATACAGATCACAGTGTCAGAGAGTGTTGAAATCACAGCTTGCTGGTAAGATACAGATCACAGTGTCAGAGGGTGTTGAAATCACAGCTTGCTGGTAAGATACAGATCACAGTGTCAGAGAGTGTTGAAATCACGGCTTGCTGGTAAGATACAGATCACAGTGACAGAGAGTGTGATTGCTTGCTGGTAAGGTACAAATCTCTCCTCAGTAAGCAAAGGAAGTGCAAAGGCATATTGGCAGTGTTCTCAAGATACTCTAGTTTAAATTAGGACACAGTAGCAATCCTAACAGAATTAAAAATATTTCTAGATTTGGTTGTGACTGATGCAGGAAAGGAAACCATATCATCTGCTTAGCCATTGTGAATGAACACCTGTACAATCTTGACATGGTAGGATTAACAGCCAAACAGCTAAAATATCCTGAAAAGGTGGATAACATTGAAAGATCAACTCAAGGCCAGAATAAACATTTGTATTCTTAGAGTAGAATTCATGTCACCGAAACAGATGCCTACAGGTTCCAGAGATCAGTTTGAGAAGATTCTGAGAAAGCGGCTCATACTGGGATTTTCAGATGGACTGCTAGCAATCAACATTGTTGGATTGGTGGTCGCTTTAACCCCCATGGATAGTTCTAGAAAGATTTATCAGATCGGCTGAAGATGTATATGTACAAAGGAATTCATGCAAGTTGATGAAGCTTCCAGATTCTAATGCAACCTGGATGGTTGACAACATGTGGAAAACCCAAACATGTGAAAGGTATGGTTTTCTACATGCAGCAAGGTAATGAGTAGCTTTCATGTAATTTTGCTAGGCATCTGGCAGAAAAAGCCATTGCTAGAGCTGCTATGTTTGAACAAAAACTAGTGCACCTACAAAGCATTATGTATCAACCCAAACTGACTGCTCAAAGGCTACAATAAACAAAATATGGTATTTCACAAGAGGTGTATACATGAAATGATTAACGAACAAAAACCTGATGATGTACACAATGAGACAGTATGGTAACATTATCATTCTCGTGGAAAGCAGAAAAGTAATCACACTACCTGAAGTTTTTTGAAAATGTTAAGATTAACTGTCCCCAGAGAGCTGGTAAACAGGCAGGAGGCTGGGAGAACACAGCAAGCCCAGTAGCATCAGGAGATGGCGATTTCAACATTTCTGGTCTCAGCCCTGGGCAGCCGACAGCATGGAGAACTCAACATGGATCTCTCCAATTTCAAAAACCTCCCTTCCCATTCCTTGACTCCTTTCCCGGCTCTTCACCCTCCCTTTCATTCCTCTCAGCCACCTACCAGATTCATCCCTCCCATCCACCAACCAGGTCGTACCCTCTACCTGTCTCCACCTATCCCCACCTCACCACCCTGTTCCTGACATCCCCTTTATCTACAGCCCCCCTTACACCTACCCCCAGTCCTGAAGAAGGGTTACATCCGAAACGTTGACTTCTTCACCTCCTGATGCTGCCTGGTTTGCTGGGTTCTTCCAGCCTCCTGCTTGTGTACTTTAGATTCCAGCATCTGCAGTTTTTTTGTCTCTAGCCCAGAAAGTTGGTGACTCTTTATTGTTGCTGAAGATTGTGTTACGAGCAAGTGCCAATTTCCCTTGCATAGCCAAAAAGAAATACCCATGGAAATAGGAAACCATGACAAAAATTACAAAAGGAAAAACTTTCAACATATAACAGTTAACCAGTTCCATGTGGAGTATCAATTATTCAAGTAGATCTGCCTGGACATCACAGATGTTCTGCATCATGTTCTGCCAGACCAGCAATGAATGGAGGCCAGCATGCCATGGCCCTGTACTATTTACAATCCATGGAATCAGTCAAACATCAGAGACACGACAGAAGCTACAGAAGACTATTCAAGAAGCCCTTCCAGAATTGAATATGAAAGAAGAAAGGAATTCATCACTTGCTTTTGAAATAGTGGGATTAATATCTCATGTCTCTGCTGTGGAAAGAAAAATGAAAGTTCAAGAAAAAAACAGCTGAACAACAAACACAAGATAAATTCAAAATTGAGAATGCCACCTGAGATTGTAATGTGTTCCTGGAATATCTCCACTTAGCTTGCAAAGATGGCAGAAGAGATAAAAGAAGAAAAAAAAGCAAGCCATCTCAACTAAAAACTCTGAATCAACAATCCGATGAAGATATTGCTAGTTTGCAGAAAAATCTGGATCGACTTGCACCCAAAACTGATTAGGCTGAGCAGGAACAGCTACAGAAGTGTTGACTTGAGCTCAAAACAACATTGAAGAAAGTTGCAGACCTGCAAAAACAGGACAAAAGGCAGAGCACACACAACAAGAAGATGTGAATTACTCATGATGCAGTCATTTCAGAAATAAATGCCAACAATGATGTTCTACGGAAAGCAGTCAAATGGGATTTAGAAGAAACCAAATAACCATTGAAGCAGCAAATGGAAGTTATCCAGACTACCAGGAAAACAAAAAGTAAAAAATCGAAGAGGCTTCATGGTGAGTATAGTTATGAGGAGAAAATATTCTGGACCAAGAGTAGGTTAAACCTCGAAAGAATTATAAGAATCCAGAAGCTTTGGGCTGGAAGTTCTTTCACAATAAATCAATAAATGCCAAGAAATTTTGAACCACTTTGAAACAGCTTGAGGAACCAGATTGGTCACTTGTTAATCTGGAACAAATGTTGGTGATAGCGTATCCGGAAAAGCAAATACTTTAATAGCAACTACGGTCCAGGATAGCACAACCTGACAAAACAAACAGGAAGGATAGATAATACCATATGACTATGACAAATTGATGACTCCCTCGATGAAGTCACCATCCAGAAATCTGGACACATCAGCAAATTACCTACATGTTAGAAAAACTCAAAGGTTCTTTGTCATTATAATTAAAATTTATTTTGGTGAAGAAGAGAATGTTACTTTTGAGGACTCCATGTGTTGTATATATACATTGTTGTAATTCTGCCTGGCAGTTACGCTACTCTATGTCTACAAGCTACACACACCATGGAAGATCAGTTGCTTGCTGTAATGCCTGCTTAATACTTATAATATGTTTTGGTGTTTTAAATAGTTTAACCCATAGAGTTAATCAGTCCCAGAAAAACAATCGATCATTAAGCCATTATCATGAACATGATAGAGACAACTGTCCTTTGTTACTATGTAGCACCTTCTGTATGATTTTACCCATCAGCCCTATCATATTATCTCTTCATAAGTGCCAAAAGAAAACATTGATGTTAGTCTCAAATACATTCATTACCTGAATATACAATCATGGAGCAGAGATTTCCAAAGATTCACAACCTTCTGTATGAAGAATTCTTTCTTCACTTCAATCTAAAATAATCAAACTTTATCTGAAACAATGACTCTTTGTTCTTGACATTGTATCTTTTTGCATTTATTTAAAATAAATAAAATCAATGTTATGTTGCAGTTAGGTCACTGCTCTTTCTCCAAGACTCCTGGGAATACATGTGTATTTCATTCAATCCATTCCAATCAAAGAGTCAATATAGAAACAAAAACTAAAATTGCTGGAAAAAACTCAGCAGGTCTGGCAGCATCTATGGAGAGATACCAGAATTAACATTTCAAGTCCAGTGACCCTTCCTGCTAGGAAAAGGTTGGTATATTGTACCTGGTGAAGGTGGGTGGGTGGTAGGGAGTGGAATAAATGTTAGTTGGAGAAGCAGCCCAGAGAGAGAATGAGAACAGCAGTTGGATAGACAGTGGAATGGGTTACGGTTAGCCTGGGAGAATCAATAACGGCTAGCTGCTAATTGGACCATTTGTGGCTGACAATGGGTTGTTTGTGGTAGCAGCCCATGTGATGACAAGGCCTTATATGTGGAGGTTGGGGTAAGAACATGGGAGAAGGTTCTCAGGCTCTAAAATTATTGAACTCTATATTAAGTTCAGAAGGTTATAGGGCCCCCGAGCAGAAAATAAGATTTTGTTCTTCCAGATTCATTGGAGAACAGCAATAAGCCTGAGACAGAGATGTTGGCTAGGGAACAAGGTGATGTGTTGAAGTAGCATCTGGAAGCTCAGACTCATTTTTGCAGAAAGAATGTACATGTTCTGCAAAGTGATCATCCAGTCTGTGCTCTGTCTTCCTAATATAGAGGAGACGACATTGTGAGCAGTAAATACAGCAGACTGGATTGAATGAAGTGTAGGCAGATTGTTGCTTTAGCCTGAAGACGTTCTTGATGCCTTGGATAGGAGGGGGAAATAAACACGTAGATGTTACACCTTCTGTGATTACAAGGGAAGGTGTCACATGAATGTGAGGAGATGTTAGGAGTAGAGGAAGAGTGGACCAAAGTATCCCAGAGGGAACGATCCATGTGGAAGTTGACAAGGGAGGAATAATGAATATGTGCCTGGTAGTGGCATTCCACTTGCGTTGGTGGGAATGGCAGCAAATGATCCTTTGAATGTTAATGCTGGTGGGATGCTAAGTGAGGACAGGGAGAACCCCTGTTGTGAAAAGGAAGAGGTAGAATGAGGGCCAAAGTGCGGAAGATGGGTTGAACATGGCCAAGGGTCCTGTCAACCACAGTGGTGAGAGTTCTTAGCTGAGGAAGAAAGTGGACATTTTGGAAGCCCCCATGTCAAAATTGGCATGATCAGAAAGATGTGACGGAGATTGAGGAACTGTGTGAATGGAATTGTGTCTTTACAGGAAGTAGGGTTCGAGGATGTAAAGTCAGGGTAACTGTGGGAGTTGGTGGGCTTGTAGTGAATAAAGGTGGCCAGCCTATCCCCAGAAATAGAAACAGAGATATTGAGGAAGGAAAGGGAGGAGTCAGAGATGGATCAGGGTGAAGGTGAGAAAATGGGAAATGAAATTGATCATGTTTTCCAATTCTGGATGAGAGAGAGAAGTCGCACCAATGAGGTATTGATGTACTGGAGGAAGAGTTGTGGGGACAGGTCTGAGTAAGACTAGAATAAAGAATATTTCATGTACCACAGAAAGAGACAGGCCCATGTGTGTCATAAGTGTGGCCAGCGGGATTCTCTGATTCTGTATTTATCTGGTTTCTTAAAATTGGTACAGCAAAACTCTGTCACATCTCTTCTAAGGCAAATATATTCTTCCAATCTACACAGAACAAAATCACATTCACATTTCCACATACTCTCACAAAAGCTCTATATATTTTCAGCTAGATTTCCTTATTGTTATACTCCAACAATATTCATAAAAGGCTGTACCATCTGCCTTCCTAACGGCTTGCAATGCAAGAAGGTTACACAAAGGGAAGATACAAATGCCTTGTTAAATGATCTTCTGTATTTCCTGTCTTGATTTTCAAATTTTGAGCTTCTAAAATGTATACCATTTTCCTTTAGTTAACAGCTGTTCTTCAAAAATTAGTCTGGCCCCATGCAGGAATGAGAAAAATATCACTTTACAAAAATGAAAATTAACACAACTGGATTGCATGTATGACTGGATTGCATTCCTGAAGAAGGGCTAATGCCCGAAACGTCGATTCTCCTGTTCCCTAGATGCTGCCTGACCTGCTGCGCTTTTCCAGCAACACATTTCCATCTCTGCATGTATGACAAAGCAAGGGATCTTTGAACAGAAGCATTTCCATGTGATACTACTGCAATGGAAAATATGCTGCAGTTATGTCAGTCAAGGCAAGTCAAAAGAGCATCAGAATGCAGATGAACAAAATAATGCATGGAATTTGATAAGTAGAATCAGAAATGTTCAGACTCTGATCCAGAAGGGACCATATCTTATGAGACTATACCGGATATGCACTATGCACTTCTTAAATACACCCATGTGTTTTTACAGGAACCAGAGTTTGCACATTTCAATGGGTTCAGCTTTGAAATGGGTTCAGCTGGGAAAGATGTTTGGGGCAACAGAAAGAGTGGTGACTATGAAGGGGAAAGGGTAGAAGGAGGGTGCTGCAAAATAGGGAGAGGGCTGACTGCAAAGGGTGAACGGGTAGGGGAAGGGGCGCTGTGAAGGCAGTGGGGGGTGGAGGAGAGATCTGTACCCTCTCATATCCACCATCGCTATGATGTCCTCTGCAACCCCTCATTCATTACCCTCCCTTCACCTTCAAGATTCCACCCCACTCCCACTTTCCTCCTTCCCCTACTCCAAGCTGCTGAACTCCATTTCAATAGCAGACTTCTTTTCTGTGCATGTACTGTTCCTAAATAAGTCTGCAGTAGTGAGTAGAGTGGGTTCTTTCTTGATTATATGTTTTATTGAGCTATGTCTCTTGATCAAACTTAAAATACAGGCTGTAAGTATTAATTTAATGTGGAAGAGTGTTTTGTAGAGGAATAAGACAGTGCTATTTTCTGGGTGTGTAGATTAAAAGAAGCAAAAATGGCTCTTAGTAGAGTGATATGCTCTTGTTGGATGTGGGAGTTTAGGGAGAGTTTACGAGTTACTGAAGATTATATCTGCAATAAATGCCATTGGTCGTGAATCCTATCAGATCAAATAGATCAGTTGGAGAGGCGGTTAGAGGCATTGAGGAATTTACAAGAGCAAGGGAATGTGATGAATGACAGTTATAGGAAGGGGGGAAAAGTCACAGATACAGTCACATAGGTGGGTTAACTCTAGGAACGGTAAGCGAAGTCGGCAGGTAGTGCAGGAGTCTTCAATGGCTATCTCCATTTCAAACAAGTATGTTGTTTTGGAAAATGTAGGGGTGATGGATTCTCAGGGGAACGTAGCATGAACAGCCAAGTTTCTGGTACTGAGATTGGCTCTAATGTAATGAGAGGTACATCGGGTTCCAAGAGATCAATTGTGTTAGGGGACTCTCTAGTCCGAGGTACAGACAGTTGTTTCTGTGGCCAACAGCGAAAAATCAGAATGGTGTGTTGTTTCCCTGGTGCCAGGATCAAGGATGTCTCAGAGAGGGTGCAGAATGTTCTCAAGGGGGTGAGGGGCCAGCAAGAGGTCATTGCCCACATTGGAACAAACAACATAGGAAGGGAAAATGTTGAGACTCTGAAGGGAGATTACAGAGAGTTAGGCAGAAATTTAAAAAGGAGGTCCTCGAGAGTAGTAATATCTGGATTACTCCCAGTGCTACGAGCTAGTGAGGGCAGGAATAAGAAGATAGAGCAGATGAATGCATGGCTGAGGAGCTGGTGTATGGGAGAAGGATTCATATTTTTTATCATTGGAAGCTGTTTTGGGATAGAAGTGACCTGTGCAAGAAGGACGGATTACACTTAAATTGGAAGGGGACGAATATACTTGCAGGGAGATATGCTAGAGCTGCTCAGGAGGATTTAAACTAGTAAGGTGGTCTGGTGGGACCCAGGGAGATAGTGAAGAAAGATTTCAATTATGGGCGGCATGGTGGCTCAGTAGTTAGCACTGCTGCCTTACAGCACCAGGGTCCCAGGTTTGATTCCAGCCTCGGATGACTGTCTGTGTGGAGTTTGCACATTCTCCTCGTGTCTGCGTGAGTTTCCTCCGGGTGCTCCGGTTTCTTCCCACATGTTCAAAAGTGTGCAGGTCAGGTGAATTAGCCATGCTAAATTGCCCATAGTGTTCGGTGCATTAGCCAGAGGGAAATGGGACTGGGTGGGTTAATCTTTGGAGGGTCGGTGTGGACTTGTTGGGCCGAAGGGCCTTTTCCACACTGTAGGGAATCTAATCTAATAACTTCAGAGACTGGTACAGTTGAGAACAGAAGCGAGTCAAACAGTCAGGGCAGGCAGGGACAAAGCAGAGAACAAGGTAGGACTGATAAATTAAACTGCATTTATTTCAATGCAGGGGCAGCAGATGAACTCAGGGCATGGTTACGAACATGGGACTAGGATATCAGAGCAATTACAGAAACATGGCTCAGAGATGAACAGGACTGGCAGCTTAATGTTCCAGGATACAAATGCTACAGGGAGGATAGAAAGGGAGGCAAGAGAGGAGGGAGAGAGGCGTTTTTGATAAGGGATAGTATTACAGCTGTACTGAGGGAGGATATTCCCAGAAATACACCCAGGGAAGTTATTTGGGTGGGAATTGAGAAATAAGAAAGGGATGATCACCTTATTGAGATTGTATTATAGACCCCCTAATAGTCAGAGGGAAATTGAGAAACAAACTTGGAAGGAGATCTCAGATATCTGTAAAAATAATAGGGTAGTTATGGTAGGGATTTTAACTTTCCAAACATAGACTGGGACTGCCATAGTATTAAGGACTTAGAGGAACTTGTTGAGAGTGTACAAGAAAATTTTCTGATTCAGTATATGGGTGTACCCACCAGAAAAGGTGAAAACGTTGACCAACTCTTGGGCAATAAAGCAAGGAAGGTGACTGAGGTATCAGTGGGGGAGCCCTTTGGGACCATAATTTTATTAGATTTAATATAGTGATGGAAGAGGATAGACTAGATCTAAAAATTGAAGGTCTAAATTGGAGAAAGGCCAATTTTGACAGTATTAGGCAAGAATATTCAAAAGCTGACTGAGGGCAGATGTTTGCAGGTAAAGGGACAGCTGGAAAATGGGAAGCCTTCAGAAATGAGATAACAAGAGTCCAGAGAAAGTATATTTCTGTGAGGGTGAACGGAAAGGCTGGTAGGTATAGGGAATGCTGGATGACTAAAGAAATTGAGAGTTTGATTAAAAAAAAGGAAACGTATGTCAGGTATAGACAGGCTAGATCGAGTGAATCCTTAGAAGAGTATAAAGGAAGTAGGAGTATACTTAAGAGGGAAATCAGGAGGGCAAAAAGGGGACATGAGATATCTTTGGCAAATAGAGTTAAGGAAAATCCAAATGGTTTTTACAAATACATTAAGGACAAAAGGGTAACTAGGGAGAGAATAGGGCCTCTCAAAAATCAGCAAGGCAGCCTTTGTATGGAGCCACAGGAGATGGGAGCGATACTAAATGAGTATTTTGCATCAGTATTTACTGTGGAAAAAGACATGGAACATATCGAATGTAGGGAAATAGATGGTGATATCTTGCAAAATGTCCATATTACAGAGGAGGAAGTGCTGGATGTTTTGAAACTCATAAAAGTGGATAAATCCCCAGGACCTGATCACGTGTACCCTAGAACTCTGTGTGAAGTTAGGGAAGTTATTGCTGGGCCTCTTACTGGGATATTTGTATCACTGATAGTCACAGGTGAGGTGCCGGAAGACCATTGGTTAGCTAACGTGGTGCCAATGTTTAAGAAAGATGGTAAGGACAAGCCAGGGAACTATAGATCAGTAAGCCTGACTTTGGTGATGGACAAGTTGTTGGAGGGAATCCTGAGGGACAGGATGTACATGTATTTGGAAAGGCAAGGACTGATTCGGGATAGTCAACATGGCTTTGTGCGTGGGAAATCATGTCTCACAAACTTGATTGAGGTTTTGAGGAAGTAACAAAGAGGATTGATGAGGGCAGAGTGGTAGATGTGATCTATATGGATTTCAGTAAGGCATTCGACAAGGTTCCCCATGGGAGACTGGTTAGCAAGGTTAGATCTCATGGAATACAGGGAGAACTAGCCATTTGGATACAGAACTGGCTCAAAGGTAGAAGACAGAGGGTGGTGGTAGAGGGTTGTTTTTCAGACTGGAGGCCTGTGACCGTTGGAGTACCACAAGGATTTGTGCTGGATCCTGTACTTTTTGTCATTTACATAAAAAATTTGGATGTGAGCATAAGAGGTATAGTTAGTAAGTTTGCAGATGACACCAAAATTGGAGGTGTAGTGCACTTGAAACGGTTAAAGGTGGATAAATCCCAAGGACCTGATCAGGTGTACCCGAGAACTCTGTGGGAAGCTAGAGAAGTGATTGCTGGGCCTCCTGCTGAGATATTTGTATAATCGATAGTCACAGGTGAGGTGCCGGAAGACTGGAGGTTGGCAAACGTGATTCCACTGTTTAAAAAGGGCGGTAAAGGCAAGCCAGTGTACTATAGATCGGTGAGCCTGACCTCAGTGGTGGGCAAGTTGTTGGAGGGAATCCTGAGGCAAGTTGTTGGAGGGAATCCTGAGGGACATGTATTTGGAAAGGCAAGGACTGATTCGGGATAGTCAACATGGCTTTGTGCGTGGGAAATCATGTCTCACAAACTTGATTGAGTTTTATGAAGAAGTAACAAAGAAGCTTGATGAGGGCAGAGCAGTAGATGTGATCTATATGGACTTCAGTAAGGCATTCGACAAGATTCCCCATGGGAGACTGATAAGCAAGGTTAGATCTCGTGGAATACAGGGAGAACTAGCCATTTGGATACAGAACTGGCTCAAAGGTAGAAGACAGAGGGTGGTGGTGGAGAGTTGTTTTTCAGACTGGAGGCCTGTGAATAGTGGAGTGCCACAAGGATCGGTGCTGGGTCCTCTACCTTTTGCCATTTACATAAATGATTTGGATGTGAGCATAAGAGGTACAGTTAGTAAGTTTGCAGATGACACCAAAATTGGAGGTGTAGTGGACAGCGAAGAGGTTTACCTCTGATTACAACAGGATCTGGACCAGATGGGCCAATTGGCTGAGAAGTGGCAGATGGAATTTAATTCAGATAAATGTGAGGTGCTGCATTTTGGGAAAGCAAATCTTAGCAGGACTTATACACTTAATGGATGGTAAGGTCCTTGGGAGTGTTGCTGAACAAAGAGACCTTGGAGTGCAGGTTCATAGCTCCTTGAAAGTGGATATCTCGCAGGTAGATAGTATAGTGAAGAAGGCGTTTGGTATGCTTTCCTTTCTTGGTCAGAGAATTGAGTACAGGAGTTGGGAGGTCATGTTGCGACTGTACAGGACATTGGTTAGGCTACTGTTGGAATATTGCGTGCAATTCTGGTCTCCTTCTTATATGAAAGATGTTGTGAAACTTGAAAGGGTTCAGAAAAGGTTTATAAGGATGTTGCCAGGGTTGGAGGATCTGAGCTACAGGGAGAGGCTGAACAGGCTGAGGCTGTTTTCCCTGTAGCGTCGGAGGTTGAGGGGTGACCTTATAGAGGTTTACAAAATTATGAGGGGCATGGATAGGATAAATAGACAAAGTCTTTTCCCTGGGGTCGGGGAGTCCAGAATTAGAGGGCATAGGTTTAGGGTGAGAAGGGAACGATATAAAAGAAACCTAAGGGGCAACCTTTTCATACAGAGGGTGGTACGTGTATGGAATGAGCTGTCAGAGGAAGTGGTGGAGGCTCGTACAATTGCAACATTTAAAAGGCATTTGAATGGGTAGATGAATAGGAAGGATTTGAAGGGATATGGGCCGGTTACTGGCAGGTGGGACTAGATTGGGTTAGGATATCTGGTCGGCAGGGACGGGTTGGACCGAAGCGTCTGTTTCCATGCTGTACATCTCTATGACTCTGTGCCAGCAAAGTAAGTTACCTCAGATTACAATGGGACCTTGATCAGATGGGCCAATGGGCTGAGAAGTGGCAGATGGAGTTTAATTTAGACAAATGTTGGGTACTGCATTTTGGGAAATCAAATCTTAGCAGGACGTATACACTTAATATTAAGGTCCCAGAGAATGTTGCGAAACAAAGAGACGTTGGAGTGCAGGTTCATAGCTCCTTGAAAGTAGAGTCGCAGGTAGATAAAATAGTGAAAAAGGCATTTGGTATGCTTTCTTTTCTTGGTCAGAGTATTGAGCACAAGAGTTGAAAGGTCATGTTCTGGCTATTCAGTACATTGGTTAGGCTACTGTTGGAATATTGCATGCAATTCTGGTCTCTTTCCTATCGGAAAGATGTTGTGAAACTTGAAAGGGTTCAGAAAAGATTTACAAGGATGTTGCCAGGGTTGGAGGATTTGAGCTATAGGGAGGTGTTGATTAGGCTAGGGCTGTTTTCCCTGGAGCATCAGGGGCTTATAGAGGTTTATAAAATCATGAAAGGCATGGATAGGATAAATAGACAAAGTCTTTTCCCTGGGATCGTGGAGTCCAGAACTCGAGGGCATAAGTTTAGGGTGAGAGGGGAAAGATATAAAAGAGACCTAAGGAGCAACTTTTTCACTCAGAGGGTGGTACGTGTATGGAATGAGCTCCCAGAGGAAGTGGTGGAGGCTAGGATAATTGCAACATTTAAAAGGTATTTGGATGGGTATATGAATAGGAAGGGTTTGGAAGGATTTGGGCTGGGTACTGGCAGGTGGAACTAGATTGGATTGGGATATCTGGTCGGCATGGACGAGTTGGGCCGAAGGGTTTGTTTCCACGCGGTACATCTCTATGACTCTAATAATGATAAATTATGATGCTTTGTCACTAGAATGATCATTCTTCCTTTCTAATTTTGCTTCAGTCGTTTTCAATTTTGACGGACAAAAATACACTCCTAATGGAAAATCCTTCACGCCTGCTTACTTCTGATTCTTTGAGTCTTCCTCCTTGCTTTGTAGGATCATGCATATCAATAATCTTCTATTGCCAAATTATTGATTATGCTAATTTATGTAATTAATTACTTTGTAGAATTGCAAATAGTTATATGCCTCTCCGAATCAAATCACTTAGTGAAACATAAACCTGGCTTGCCATTGCCCTTCATGTTGCTAGGATATAGCTTCTGAAAGTTGATTTATATCACTAACGGGCTTGGGTACTCTTTTGCATTTCCTCCGTTCTTATGACACAACTGTGTTTTTAGGAGGACGTTTTGTGGAACCCCATTTCTGTGAAAAAACTGAGCAGTAGAATGCCTGAGGGGATTCACCCTTTATATCTTTAATACACTGTGATATAACTCATGGATCCTGCACACTTATGTATAATGAGACTTGCATTTAAGACATTGCCTATAGCTTGTCATGGGAATGTAAATTTAAAACTGAAAAAAATTACAAGATGTGTGAACGGCTCTGAAATATCTCTCTCTGCTGCAAAATCCTAAAACTAAAGCTGCATTGAAACACTGAGAGAATAACGTATACTGTTGTTGAATCCAAGAAAGATTATCCTTCATTTCTCTCGGTTATTATTTGAAGCAACAACCTTTCCTGTTTCTTTGATGACATATGCATAGGATCACGCAATTATTGGAAGTGTTATCAAGGGTTGCAGACCTGTCATCCCAGTGAGTCAGGGTGTGTCCAGAGGCTGTGTTGTGAATCACTAATTAGCAGTTTATATCTACACATGCAGTGTGGTTTGACAGGATCCTGTCTGGCCTGACATATTAACCAGTTTGCAGCATTAGAAAACTTCTTATAGTTGTACAAACATGCCGAGCAAGTAAGTGCATATTGTACATGCATTTTCTTGAATGTATACCTTCTTTTGAAGAGCAAATTTGACTTTACCTGTGTATTAAGTTTGCACACTTTACTTAGTATTTTAAAGATGAAAGAGAACAATGCTTTCAGAACTGAATTGCAAGTTGTATTAGAGTCATAGGGTCATAAAGTTTACAGCACGGAAACAGACCCTTTGATCCAACTCGTCCATGCCGGACAGATACCCTAAATTAATCTAGTCCCATTTGCCAGCCTTCAGCCCATATCCCTCTAAAACCTTCCTATTTATGTACCCATCCAGATGCCTTTTAAATGTTGTGTATCAGTCTCCACCAATTCCTCTCTCATTCCATATGCACACTACCTTCTCTGAGAAAAAGTTGCCCCTTAGGTCCCTTATAAATCATCCCCCTCTCACCCTCGTACTATGACCTCTAGTTTTGGACTCCCCTATCCAGGGAAAAAGACCTTGTCTATTTACCCTATCCATACCTCTCATGATTTTATAAACCTCTATAAGGTCACCTCACAGTCTCTATTGCTCCAGGGAAAACAGCCCAGCCTATTCAGCCTCACCGTATAACTCAAATCCTCCAATCCTGGCAACATCCTTATAAATCTTTTCTGAATCCTTTCAACTTTCACAGCATCCTTTCTCGAGGAGAGAGACCATAATTCCATGAAATATTCCAAAAGTGGACTAAACAATGTCCTGTATGACTGCAAGATGAACCCCGCCCCCTCCCCCCCCACAACTCCTACACTTAATGTTCTGATCATTAAAGGCAAGTGTACCAAACAATCCTTCACTATTCTGTCTACCTGTGACTCCACCTTCAAGGAACTATGTTTGTTCAGCAACAATCCCCAGGACCTTACCATTAAGCATATAAGTCCTGCCATAATTTGTCTTTCCAAAATGCAGCATTTCACATTTATCTAAATTAAACTCCATCTGCCACTCCTCAGCACATGCCCATCTGATCAAGATCCTTTTGTACTCTGGGATAACCTTCTTCACAGTCCACTAGACACCAATTCTTGTGTCATCTGCAAACTTACTAATCACACCTCCTGTATTCTCATCCAGCTTATTTATATAAATGATAAAAAACAGTAAATCCAATACTGATCCTTATGGCACACCGCTGGTCACAGGCCCCCAGTTTAAAACCAATTCTCTACCACCAACCTCTGTCTTGAACATTCGAGCCAATTTTGTATCCAACTGGCTAGCTTTCTCTGTAGTCCATGTGATCTAACCAGTATACCATGCAGAACCTTGATGAGTGCCGTGCTGAAATCGATATAGACAACGTCCGTTGCTCTACCTTCAGCGATCTTCCTCACAAAACCCAATCAAATTATTGAGACATGATTTCTCATGCACAAAGCCATGTTGATTATC
The DNA here is from genome assembly GCF_004010195.1 of Chiloscyllium plagiosum. Lineage (NCBI taxonomy): Eukaryota > Metazoa > Chordata > Chondrichthyes > Orectolobiformes > Hemiscylliidae > Chiloscyllium > Chiloscyllium plagiosum. Next base: position 35,081,275 of record NC_057720.1, on the reverse strand, counting down.
CTTAATCAGCCTTTTTGAATAAATGAAAATCCTGACTCCTCCAACAATGTACCCACTAGTGACAAAAACAAAAGTTGCTGGAAAGGCTCATCAGGTCTGGTAGCATGTGTGAAGAGAAATCAAAGTTAATGTTTTGGGTCTGGTGACACTTTGTCTGAACACCTCTGAGGAAGTCACCACATTCATGATGTTAACTTTGATTTCTCTTCACACATGCTGCCAGACCTGCTGAGATTTTCCAGCAACTTTTGTTTTTGTTTCTGATTTACTGAATCCCTAGTTCTTTCAGTTTTTATATACCTACCAGTAACATCAGACTCACTGGTCTATAGTTCCCTCGCTTTTCCTTACCACCTTTCTTAAATAATGGCACAACATAAACCTCCCTCCATTCTTTCAGCACCTCATCCATGGCTATCTCCACAAAGGGCCCAGCAAGCACTTCCATAGCTTCCCACAAAATTCTGGGATGACCTGATGAAGGCCTGAGGATTTATCTGCATTTAGGCATTTTAAGATGTCCAGCACCTCCTCCTATGTAATATGAATACTTTTCAAAATATGATTATTTATTTCTCCAAGTTCTCTTGCTTCCATATCTTTTTTGACAGTTAGTACTGATGCAAAATGCTCTGCTAGTGTCTCACCCATCTCCTGCAGTTTCACACATAGGAGGCCTTATTAATCTTTAAGAGGTGTTAGTCACTGCCTGATTACTCTTTTACCCTTAATGTATTCTTATGAGGAATCCATAAACATTTTAGAGTCATAGAGATGTACAGCATGGAAACAGACCCTTCGGTCCAACTGACCAGATATCCCAACCCAATCTAGTCCCAACTACCAGCACCCGGCCCATATTCCTCCAAACTCTTCCTATTCATATACCCATCCAAATGCCTCTTAAATGTTGCAATTGTACCAGCCTCCACCACATCCTCTGGCAGCTCATTCCATACACGTACCATCCTCTGCGTGACAAAGTTGCCCTTAGGTCTCTTTTATATCTTTCCCCTCTCACCTTGAACCTATGCCCTCCAGTTCTGGACTCCCCGACCCCAGGGAAAAGACTTTGTGTCTACTTATCCTATCCATGTCCTTCATAATTTTGTAAACCTCTATAAGGTCACCCCTCAGCCTCCGATGCTCCAGGGAAAACATTCCTAGCCTTGTTTAGCCTCTCCCTGTAGCTCAAATCCTCCAACCCTGGCAACATTCTTGTAAATCTTTTCTGAACTCTTTCAAGTTTCACAACATCTTTCTGATAGGAAGGAGACCAGAATTGCTCACAATATTCCAACTGTTGAGAATATTCTCTTTAAAATAATCTGCACTGTTAATACAAGTGCTGCTCTTTGAACATCTGATGTGAGTCTCTTCATAATGTATGTTGCGCTTTGAACAGCAATATGCACAGAATAATACTTCCAATTTTATACAGCTCAAACAATTCTTAAGTTTATTCATTTGGGATTATAACTTTAGGAAATGACAACATTGGGACCAGCAGTAGGCCAGTCAGCTACCCCAGCCTGTTCTGCCATTCAATGGCAAATCTATAACACATTTTTTTTTGTTCTTTGTTACATATCTCTTGATCAAATAAAATCTGTTAGCGTTTAACTCTGACAATTCAGTTAAAAATGACACAACACCAGGTTATAGTCCAACAGGTGCAAGAAATAAACAATTTTTGCAGCAGAGCGCGGTGGAAGTTGGGCGGAAGTGAGGTCGGAGCGCAGAGGTGGTTGGTAAGGTGAATGACTGTTATTTAAGTAGGTGTGTTCTAGTAAAAGCTTTTTTAGGTATGTGAAAGGAAAAAAATGGTTAAGACTAAAATTGGGCCCTTGAAGACAGAAACGGGTGAATATATTATGGGGAACAAAGAAATGGCAGAAGAGTTGAATTGATACTTCAGATCTGTGTTCACTGGGGAAGACACAAGCAATCTCCCAGAGGTAATAGTGGCTGAAGAACCTGAACTGATGGGAATTTATATTTGCCAGGAATTGGTGTTGGTGAGATTGTTAGGTCTGAAGGCTGATAAGTCCCCGGGGCCTGATAGTCTACATCTCAGGGTACTGAAGGAGGGGCTCTAGAAATCGTGATGCATTGGTGATCATTTTCCAATGTTCTATAGATTCAGGATCTGTTCCTGCGGATTGGAGGGTGGCTAATGTTGTCCCACTTTTTAAGAAAGGAGGGAGAGAGAAAGCAGGGAATTATAGACCAGTTAGTCTAACCTCAGTGATGGGAAAGATGCTGGAGTCAATTATAAAGGATGAAATTACGACACATCTGGATAGCAGTAACAGGATAGGTCAGAGTCAGCATGGATTTATGAAGGGGAAATCATGCTTGACTAATCTTCTGGAATTTTTGAGGATGTAACTCTGAAGATGGACAAGGGAGATCCAGTGGATATAATATACCTGGACTTTCAGAAAGCCTTTGATAAAGTCCCAAATAGGAGGTTAGTGAGCAAAATTAGGGCACATGGTATTGGGGGCAAAGTACTAACTTGGATTGAAAGTTGGTTGGCTGACAGGAAACAAAGAGCAGTGATAAAC
>NC_057720.1:35048710-35078233 GCF_004010195.1 Chiloscyllium plagiosum | reverse complement strand
GTATAAGATTATTAAAGGATTGGACACTCTGGAGGCAGGAAGCATGTTTCCATTGATGGGGGAGTCCTGAACCAGAGGACACAGTTTAAAAATAAGGAGTAGGCCATTTAGAACAGAGTTGAGGAGAAACTTCTTCACCCAGAGAGTGGTGAGTGTGCGGAATGCTCTGCTCCAGAAAGCTGTGGAGGCCAAGTCTATGGATACTTTCAAAAAAGAGTTGGATAGAGCTCTTAAGGATAGTGGAATCAAGGGTTTTGGGGATAAGGCAGGAACAGGATACTGATTGAGGATGAGCAGCTATGATCATAATGAGTGGTGGTGCTGGCTCAAAGGGCAGAATGGCCTACTCCTGCACCTATTGTCTATTGTCTAATTGCCAATGAAATTATCTTGAATAATAAGTATGCCATAACTTGCTATAAGTTTTGATATAAATTCTGTGTCTTATGGACTTATGCTCCACCATTACCTGGTGAAGGAGCAGCGCTCTGAAAGCTAGTGCTTCCAAATAAACCTGTTGGACTATAACCTGGTGTTGTGTGATTTTTAACTTTGTCCAACACCGGCTTCTTTACATCTGTCAATTCCAAGAGCCTGTAACTATGCACTTCAATAAACAGAAGAAAACTTAATGGTACCTTCCATTTCTAGGAAATTAAGCAATATAAAAACATTGTTAAGCCACTATATTCTCTCAGATAGAAGCTCAGAAGTATACACCGGGCAAGACAACACAAAATAACTTTGCTGCTACAAGTCCTTCAAGTAACATTCATTCCTAAAAATTTTCAACTACTCAGACAGATATTTGGAGCAAACATTTTTTAGCATGAACCTTACATTCAACAAGCTCATCATTCAATGGTTTGAGTGCCAGGACAGATATGCCTCATTACACTTTGTATGTCAATCTTCTAACAATTCAGAGAATTATGAATTGACCTTTGCTAATTAAATAAAGTAAATATTTAAATATCCATGGGAAACCTGACCACCTTCTGCTTGTTGTTATAGCAAATTCTTTCAGCTTCCACTTTACAAGTGAATCAGACCATCACAAAGCCATTTCGATCTGTATGGAACCTCAGATAATTAGCAGTTGATAGGTTAAGTGCCTTCATATCACCTTATTTAGTGCTAATGGCTTAGCACTATACAAGCTCATACTAAAAGACACAAAGACAATAGTTGTCAGTGTATTTGCAAGATATAATTTGTTTGTTTAAAACTAGAAACAGTGAATGTGTTTTGCCAAGCTTGCTGGAGCAATTAACTCTCATTTTATTAGAAGCTAACCTCAAAGAACCTTTGCTGCTCCTGCAGGTATTTGTTGTAACACACTGAATCTAGAGGCCACAATGATAAGTCTCTTTTGTTTATTTTTATAAAGGTATTTCCACAGAGTAAACTCATGCTAGCCAACATTACTAGTTTACATTGGGGCCTCAGGTGATAGAATAATGATATTAATCATAGCAATGCTGATTTGCATACTTATTATTCAAGATAATTTCATTGGCAATTGTTTATTTCCTGCACTAGGTCTATTTTGTCCTTTTAAGAGAAGTAACATTCTTTAGTAACCCAGCAGCTCTGTGGTTACAGTTTGGCTTTCCCAAAAGGTGGTGTTGGGTTCAAATCCCAGGATTGCCTGTCATTCATGTGATAGTATTCCGGCTAAATGAATGTTTTCAATCAGTGGATAAAGTTTGCTTGGAAGGTGACAATTTTTAATGTTATTTTTGAAGTATTTAAAATGATCATACAAGTTTCCTTTTAGACTTTCCATTAGAGGAGTTTACATGTTTTCCTCCTCGTGCTTTACCTTTTACCATTTCTTTGTTGACTGCAGAATAATTCAGGCAACAGTATCCAAGTGGCAGTGGTCATTTTATGCCATGCTGCCCTGCCCATTCTTCATATGTAGTTTAGACAAAGAAGAGCTGAGTTTTGCAAAAAGTTATTAATTTTTGAGGAGGAAGGAGTTTCTCCACATCCTCCTTATGATTTTATACAAAATTCATTACTTATGTCATGCTGCTGGTATTTTTGCTTCAATTGTTTGTTATCTCTGTAGAAGCATCTCTGTAGAAGCTCTATGTCAAAGACTGACTCTACCTGTTTTCCATCAGTTGGAAGAATTAACATGTGAACATGGTTTTGTGATATACCAATTTACGTGCTAAACAAATCATTGGCAGTGTGAGAAAACACCAACTGCCCTGAGCACTTTGCTCAGAGGACAAAGGCTGTCCTTGTACCTCATTCCTCAAAGAAAAATTGTTTTTGTGCTTACTTCCTCAAAGGACAAAGCACAAAAGATGAGGTTCTCCAGATTTTCTTTCCATAGATGGTGACAACTTGGGGAGAACAATTTAGTCATTCCCTCTCACATAAAGCAGTGACATAACCTGGATTTCTCTTGTAAGATTGTCTGCTTTGTACTTGGCCTGTTTCAGAAGCAAAGGAAAATGTCGAACTCAGTTCCCATTTTATTTTGTAGAGGTTTACTCATGTTTAATCTTGCTACTGGACAGCAACCATTCATTTCGTATTTACACCTCCTCCAAGCATACCTTTGTTCCTTTATTGTCCCTTTTCCACTCTCTTTGGCCATGCATCACCAATTCTTTGATTTAAAAAAAATCTTTACTGCTCGCCACTCTCTTTATACCCAATCTTCATTTGTAGAGTCATAGAATCATTGAGATGTACAGCATGGAAACAGACCCTTCGGTCCCACTCGTCCATGCCGACCAGATATCCCAACAAATCTAGTCCCACATGCCAGCACCATATCCCTCCAAACTCTTCCTATTCATGTACCCATCCATATGTCTTTAAAATGTTGCAATTGTACTAGCCTCCACCACTTCCCCTGGCAACTCATTCCATATATGTACCACCCTCTGCGTGAAAATGTTGCCCCTTAGGTCTCTTTTATATCTTTCCACTCTCACCCTAAACCTATGCCCTCTAGTTCTGGACACCCCGACCCCAGGGAAAAGACTTTGTCTATTTATCCTATCCATGCGCCTCATGACTTTATAAGTCTCTATAGGTCACCCCTCAGCCTCCGATGCGCTAGGGAAAACAGCCCCAGCCTATTCAATCTCTCCCCATAGTCAAATCCTCCAAATCTGGCAACATCCTTGTAAATCTTTTCTGAACCCTTTCAAGTTTCACAACATCTTTCCGATAGGAAGGAGACCAGAATTGCATGCAATATTCCATCTGTGGCCTAACCAATGTCCTGTACAGCCGCAACATGACCTCCCAACTCCTGTACTCAATACTCTGACCAAGAAAGGAAAGCATACTAAACGCCTTCTTCACTATCCTATCTACCTGCAACTCTACTTTCAAGGAGTTATGAACCTGCACACCAAGGTCTCTTTGTTCAGCAACACTCCCTAGGATCTTACAATTAAGTGTATAATTCCTGCTAAGATTTGCTTTCCCAAAATGCAGCACCTCACATTTATCTAAATTAAACTCCATCTGCCACTTCTCAGCCCATTGGCCCACCTGATCATGATCCTATTGTGATCTGACGTAAACTTCTTTGCTGTCCACTACACCTCCAATTTTGGTGTCATCTGCAAACTTACTAACTATACCTCTTATGCTCACATCCAAATCATTTATATAAATGATGAAATGTAGTGGACCCAGCACCGGACCTTGTGCCACTCCACTGGTCACAGGCCTCCAGTCTGAAAAAACAACCCTCCACCACCACCCTCTGTCTTCTACCTTTGAGCCAGTTCTGTATCCAAATGGCTATTTCTGCCTGTATTCCATGAGATCTAACCTTGCTAATCAGTCTTCCATGGGGAACCTTGTCGAACGCCTTACTGAAATCCATACAGATCACACCTACTGCTCTGCCCTCATCAATCCTCTTTGTTACTTCTTCAAAAAACTAAATCAAGTTTGTGAGACATGATTTCCCATGCACAAAGCCACGTTGACTAACCCTGATCAGTCCTTGTCTTTCCAAATACGTGTACATCCTGTCCCTCAGGATTCCCTCCAACACCTTGCAAGTATGATTGCAACATTTAAAAGGCATCTTGATGGCTATATGAATAGGAAGGGTTTAGAGGAATATGGGCCGGGTGCTGGCAGGTGGGACTAGATTGGATTGGGATATATGGTCGGCATGGATGAGTGGGACTGAAAGGTCTGTTTCCATGCTGTACATCTCTATGACTCTATGACCTTGCCCACCAGCGACATCAGGCTCACTGGTCTATAGTTCCCTGGCTTGTCGCTGCCAACTTTCTTAAACAGTGGCACCACGTTCGCCAACCTACAGTCTTCCGGCACCTCACCTGTGACTATCGATGATACAAATATCTCAGCAAGAGGCCCAGCAATCATTTCTCTAGCTTCTCACAGAATTGTAGTGTAAACCTGATCAGGTCCTGGTGATTTATCCACTTTTATGTGTTTCAAGCCATCCAGCACTTCCTCCTCTGTAATATGGACATTTTGCAAGATGTCACCATCTATTTCCCTATATTCGATATCTTCCATGTCTTTTTCCATAGTAAATACTGACGCAAAATACTCATTTAGTATCGCTCCCATCTCCCGTGGCTCCATACAAAGGCTGCCTTGCTGATTTTTGAGGGGCCCTATTCTCTCCCTAGTTACCCTTTTGTCCTTAATGTATTTGTAAAAACCATTTGGATTTTCCTTAACTCTATTTGCCAAAGATATCTCATGTCCCCTTTTTTTGCCCTCCTGATTTCTCCCTTAAGTATATGCCTATTGCCTTTACACTCTTCTAAGGATTCACTTGATCTATCCTGTCTATACCTGACATACGTTTCCTTCTTTTTAATCAAACTCTCAATTTCTTTAGTCATCCAGCATTCCCTATACCTACCAGCCTTTCTGTTCATCCTCACAGAAATATACTTTCTCTGGACTCTTGTTATCTCATTTCTGAAGGCTTCCCATTTTCCAGCTGTCCCTTTACCTGCAAACATCTGCCCCCAGTCAGCTTTAGAAAGTTCTCACCAAGTACCATCAAAATTGGCCTTCCTCCAATTTATAACTTCAATTTCTCCCAACTTTGTTAAAACCTATTCCATTCTTCCAGTCCTGATAAAAGGTCACCAATCTGAAATGCTAAATCTATTTCTTTTTCCCAGATACTGCCTGACTTACTGAGTATTTTCTGTTTTTCCTTGTCACATTATAAGAATTGGCATATACTGCTTATTTTTTCCCCCTAATCAACATGTTCAGAGATGTTATTACACTGCTCTGGAGTAGGTAGGGATTTAACCTTGCGCCTTACAGCTCAGAGGTAGGGACATGACATCACACTGTTTTAAATTCAAGTATTTGCAGCCAAATTGTTATGATTGGCTGGCAACTATACATTTGCCATCAGCTGCAGGTGTACTGAGGATATCCTGTTGAGACTTTCTTCCTCATGAAGTATTGGCTAAACCTCTCATTCAATTTCAAGGCCCTTCATTATCTCTCCCCTCTTAATAGCACTAACCACTTCCAAACACACATACACAATCCCTCCCCTTCCCCCTACACTCCACCACCTCCCCCCAAAAAAAAGATATCTGCACTCTACCAGTTTGAATCTTTCAAGCATCTCTGATTTTAGGCAGCCAAATCTTCAACTGCCTCGACCCAAAGCTTTGCAAACCCCTTGCTAGACCTCACCATCTCTCTGCCTCTCTCAACTCTTTTTTTAAGATACTTCTTATAAGCTCTCTTTGACCAAGCTTTTGGTGACTAGTGATGATATTCCCTTCAGTAGTCAGTGCCAAATTTAAGATTGCTTTTGTGAAATACCTTAGATGAAAGGTACCATATAAATGTAATTACTGGTTAATGTTAGGAAAGGTACAAAGTAACAAATATAATCAAAGCACCTACAAACATGGATTTGTTTGGCTTTCCTTGAGTGGACTGGGTGGCATAGTGGCACAGTGGTTAGCACTGCTGCCTCACAGCGCCAGAGACCCGGGTTCAATTCCTGCCTCAGGCGACTGATTGTGTGGAGTTTGCACATTCTCCCCGTGTCTGCGTGGGTTTCCTCCGGGTGCTCTGGTTTCCTCATTAGGTGAATTGGTCATGCTAAATTGCCCGTAGTGTTAGGTGAAGGGGTAAATGTAGGAAAATGGGTCTGGGTGGGTTGCTCTTCGGAGGGTCGGTGTGGACTTGTTGGGCAGAAGGGCCTGTTTCCACACTGTAAGCAATCTAATCTAAAAAACAATTGTGGACGGTAATATTTGTGGGTTTTAACCTCACATTTGTTGCCAACATGGCAGCTTGCACAATTATCTGGGAATGGCCTTTCAATGGGTTTGGAAGGCTGGCAACCCCACTGCAGAAATGGGCACTGCCATTGCAGGATGGGGGCTGAGGGCACTACCATCCTGAGGTACTTACTGAAGAGACTGACACTTGTTTAAAATAAAATAGACACTTAATTAGCTAATTCGACATACCCGCAGATGCTGGGCAGGTAGCTCATGGAGTCATAGAGTCATAGAGATGTACAGCATGAAAACAGACCCTTTAGTCCAACTTCTAACATAATCTAGTCCCATTAGCCAGTCCTCGGCCCATATCCCTCCAAAACCTTTCTATTCATATACCCATTCAGATGCCTTTTAAATGCTGTAATTGTACTAACCTCCACCACTTCCTCTGGCAGCTTATTCCATACTTGCACCATCCTCTGTGTGAAAATGTTGCCCCTTGGGTCCCTGTTATATTTTTCCCCTTTCACCCTAAACCTATGTCCTCAAGTTCTGGTGTCCCCCACCCCGGGAATAGACTTTATCTATTTATAAAATTGGAGGTGTAGTGGACAGTGAAGAGGGTTACCTCAGATTACAACAGGATCTCAACCAGATGGGCCAATGAGCTGAGAAATGGCAGATGGAGTTTAATCTAGATAAATACGAGGTGCTGCATTTTGGGAAAGCAAATCTTAGCAGGACTTATACACTTAATGGTAAGGTCCTAGGGAGTGTTGCTGAACAAAGAGACCTTGGTGTGCAGGTTCATAGCTCCTTGAAAGTGGAGTCGCAGGTAGATAGGATAGTGAAGAAGGCATTTGGTATGCTTTCCTTTCTTGGTCAGAGTATTGAGTACAGGAGTTGGGAGGTCATGTTGCGGCTGTACAGGACATTGGTTAGGCCACTGTTGGAATATTGCATGCAATTCTGGTCTCCTTCCTATCGGAAAGATGTTGTGAAACTTGAAAGGGTTCAGAAAAGATTTACAAGGATGTTGCCAGGGTTGGAGGATTTGAGCTACAGGGAGAGGCTGGACAGGCTGGGGCTGTTTACCCTGGAGCGTCGGAGGCTGAGGGGTGACCTTATAGAGGTTTACAAAATTATGAGGGGCATGGATAGGATAAATAGACAAAGTCTTTTCCCTGGGTTGGGGAGTCCAGAACTGGAGGGCATAGGTTTAGGGTGAGAGGGGAAAGATATAAAAGAGACCTAAGGTGCAACTTTTTCACGCAGAGGGTGGTACGTGTATGGAATGAGCTGCCAGAGGAAGTGGTGGACGGTGGTACAATTGCAACATTTAAAAGGCATTTGGATGGGTATATGAATAGGAAGGGTTTGGAGGGATATGGGCCTGGTGCTGGCAGGTGGGACTAGATTGGGTTGGGATACTTGGTCGGCATAGACAAGTTGGACTGAAGGGTCTGTTTCTATGCTGTACATCTCTATGATTCTATGACTCTATCCTATCCATGCCCTTCATTTTCTTAAGCCTCTATAAGGTCACCTCTATAAGATCTCTCTAAGCCTCTGAATATCCAAGGAAAACAGCCCTAGCCTATTCAGCCTCTCCTTACAGCTCCAACCCTGGCAACATCCTTATAAATCTTTTCTGAACCCTTGCTGTTGCCTTTAAAGGCACAACCTTGGTGTAATCAACTCAAGGCAAGTTTGTATTGAGCGACTGACCCAAATTTCCTATTTTCTTTTCCTCCTCGTCCCACCTTTAAGCCCCATGTCTGCGGGTCTAGAATTATTCCACACCTTGCATAAAACAAAATAATGGCTTAAGCCATAATCCAAGAATAATAATAATGTTTGTTGGTTAATTTTACTCTTAAAAATCTGAGTCCAATACAGGGATCCATCCCAAATTGAAACGTTAGAATGTTTTAATTTAGTTAAAGAAGATAATACAGAAATTTATTAAAACAAGATCAGAAAATGAACGAAAATGGTGTCATATCTATCAAGAATATTGAGTGCAATTCTGGTTTCCTTCCTATTGGAAAGATGTAAAACTTGAAAGGGTTTAGAAAAGATTTACAAGGATGTTGCCAGGGTTGGCGGATTTGAGCTGTGGGGAGAGGCTGAACGGGCTGGGGCTGTTTTCCCTGGAGCGTTGGAGGCTGAGGGGTGACCTTATAAAGGTTTATAAAATCATGAGAGGCATGGATAGGATAAACAGACAAAGTCTTTTCCCTGGGGTTAGGGAGTCCAGAACTAGAGGGCATAGTTTTAGGGTGAGAGGGTAAAGATATAAAAGAGACCTAAGGAGCAACATTTTCACACAGAGGGTGGTACGTGTCTGTAATGAGCTGCCAGAGGAAGTGGTGGAGGCTGGTACAAAGGCATTTGGATGGGTATATGAATGGGAAGTGTTTGGAAGGATATGGGCCAGGTGCTGGCAGGTAGGACTAGTTTGGGTTGGGATATCTGGTCGGCATGGACAGGTTGGACCGAAGGGTCTGTTTGCATGCTGTACATCTCTATGACTCTAAGAGTAATTTATTGAGAATAAGTGCTGGATAAGAATTCAGCACAGAACATGACTACCACCAGTGGGGACAAATTTCCCCATGAAAGCAAAATGCACAAGTGCTTACAAATTGGTTACTGAATCAATTGTTGGTGTCTTGCAATACCTTTAAACATTAATCTGCTGCCTGGAAGAGATGTCTATACTTGCCCCTCCAGCAGCACTTTTTATTTCTGTTAGAGAGAGTTTTGTTGCCTTCAGATCTGCTGCTGGAAAGCATCACTTAAGGTAGACAACAGTGGCTCTGACCTCATCCTCATTTCCTTCAGGTGACTAAAGCAATGTGGTGGTTTCACTCTTCTCAGAGCTGTTAAAACTTTGCAGATAGAGAAAAAAATAAGAACATCACAGAAATGGAAAATAGATGGCTGCATTTGTAAATCAATCAGGCTAATACTTGAACAAAAGGGGCGGCACAGTGGCTCAGTGGCTAGCACTGTTGCCTTGCAGCACCAGGGACCCGGGTTTGATTCCAGCCTCGGGCGACTGCCTGCGTGGAGTTTGCACATTCTCCCTATGTCTGTGTGGGTTTCCTCCGGGTGCTCCGGTTTCCTCCCACAGTCTACAGATGTGCGGGCTAGGTGAATTGGTCATGCTAAATTGATAGGTGCATTAGTAGGGAGTAGGAGAATGGATCTGGGTGGGTTACTCTTTGGAGGGTCGGTGCAGACTTTTTGGGCTGAAGGGCCTGTTCCCGCACTGTAGGGAATCTAATCTAATCTAAAAAGTTTAAAAAGGAAAGTACTGGGGATCCTTGAATTCTGAAGCCAATGTCAAAAATACTGGAAAAATCGAGCTGGTCTGACAGCATCTGTGGAACGAGAAAGCCTTAACGTTTCAAGTCAAGTACAACTCTTCCTCAGAATTGAAAGATGTTGTTTTTATAACTTTGAGAGGTGGAGGAGGAGCAAGAGAGCAAATGCAAAAGACAAAAAAAGGTTGTTAATAGTGAGAAAGAAAATAAAGAGCTGTAAAAAGGGTGCAAGGAACAACCAAGAGTCTACTAAAATGCTTGTAAGTTTAGGACCCCTCACTACCACTGTCAAAAGATGCAAAATCTGAGCTAAAGCCTAAGGATTTATTTAAACTGTTCTCGGGTTTTTCTCAGTAAAATAGGGAGGTGGCTTGGATTAATAAATTCTTGGAGAGTAATTCTCTTTAAACTACCATTTATTCAAAGCATTTATTAATTCAGACATGAGCCTGCATGTATTTGTTTGTAGATCATTGTTTAATCATATACACCAATGCAAATTCTCTTTTCTCATGTTGGATGAAACAAAACATGCTGGCTTTTTGAGAAAAAAATGTTGAGGTGAGAGAGGTTACTGTGCAGTTTGATATACATCCATTGCTACAAAAACAAAATAATACAAATCCTGAAAATCTAAAGAATGGGAAATGTTGGAAACATTCAACAGATTAAGCCTTTTGAAGGAAGAAGAATTAAATTTGTCAATGAAAGACAGAGAAAATGGGAGACCTTCTTTTGATCTAAAGTTGTTGAATTCAATGTTAAAGACAGCAGCAGCTGGTAATGGTTCCTATACTATCACATCTGAACATGTTATATACTTGAATATTAAGTGCCCAATTCTCATGAGTTTTAAGGGTTGCTTCCGTTATTGGCCTTACTTCATGTTTCCACACTAGTATTTGTGCTTATAGCTCACCAGCCTTATTCACCACACATGCTTCTTCATCCAATGTTTGCCTGTAATGCTTCATAATTTACTCCTATTCACTCATCTCTCATTTGGTACTGCTCAACACTTTCCTCTATGCACCTTATTTTGATTTGCTCCTTCTATGTGCTGGTGCCTGTGCCTCTGTCAATATAATTTAGCCCTCTTCATCAATATTATTAGTGAACTTTTTTTTAAAGGCATTGTTCCCAGTCAAGGTGCAGTCTTTTCCATTTGAGGTACGTCCTGCCCCAGAATTGGTCCCAATTTCCAATAATCTCACACCCTACCTTCTACTCCATGAGTCAAACTAGGAATATAGCCTTCCTGTGTGGACTTTTGTGATGCAATGATGGTGTCCCTATCTCCTGAGCCAAGATAACCCGAGTTGAATTTCTACCTTCTCCAGTGGTGTGTAACTATATCTCTGAACAGATTGATTAGAAATATCCATATCGTCATCCTATCTTCTAGCTTGGCACTGGGAGTAATCCAGAAATTAGTATCTTGGTTCTAGATTAGAGTGGTGCTGGAAATGCACAGCAGTTCAGGCAGCATACGAGGAGTAGGAAAATCAACGTTTCGGGCAAAAAGCCCTTCATCAGGATTCCTGATGAAGGGCTTTTGCCCAAAACGTCGATTTTTCCTGCTCCTCGGATGCTGCCTGAAATACTGTGCTTTTCTAGCTCCACTCTAATCTAGAATCTGGTTTCCAGCATCTGCAGTCCTTGTTTTTACCTAGAAATTGCTATGGTCAAAGTCTTACTTTTTAACTACATTGATACCATAACTTTTCCTTGCAGAATATCCTGCAACCCATACATCATGTCCTTTTGCTACCAGGGAAGCAATACACGAAGCAGGACTCACAGTGACAGCTACAGAAATGCCTGTTGGTCCCCTTGACTTTAGAATCACCTATAACAATTGCATTGCTACTGTTTGATATATTCCTTCTGTGCAGCCCTATACCTGTTGGTGCAATGGTCTGGAATGCATTATTTCAGGGTAGCACTACTTGCAGCTGTCTCCAACACTGGATACCTCTTTGAGAATGGCACATACCCTATAAGATAGAGATAATTCTTACCTCTTACTACTTTTCTGGAGGGTTACCCACCTGCTATCCTGAACTCTCACTGCTAACTCCTAGAACATACCATCCGAAAACCACTCCTTCTCCCTGCTGCTCTGCAATGACACAAGCTGTTTCTTGAGCTCATCGCCCTGAGCTCGAACAGGATCATTTGGATACACTTCCAATACACATTGAAGACACATGAAGTGTCCAGACATCTCACAGAAATTGCAGCAAGGTTCCAGCTGCTCATTCATAATGTAAAACATCTGCCTGCCCTCTTTAAAAAAACAAGTTATTTTGTTTTGTTGAAATGTATTAATTTGAGTTTATAAACTCCAGGCTTGTTTATGATTGTATCATTATTCACATACTGTTACTCTAATGGTAAATGAAATTCATGATTTTCCACCTCCAAGCTTGAATAAATGCACTAGTTCAGAATGACAAAAGAGAAAAATACTTACCAACCAATTACTTACCTTGTGAGGCCAAGCTTTGATTCTTTTTTGAATGCTGTAATTTAACTCTTTACGCTGCCACCACACTGGGTTACATTGGCATCGTCCTGCTCTTTACGTTGCCACCATCTCTGCTTTCACCTTCAAACATCCACCACTCGGTGATCCTTCTCTTTACACTGCCACTGCCTTGCATTCCGCCTCTTCACTCCTCCACCCTCTTTGTTTCCACTACTTACATCACCACAGTTGTGTGCTCCTCCTCTTAGCACTGTCATTGGTCTGCATTCTTGCTCTTTACTCTGCCACCAGCCTGTGTTCATCCTTTTTACATAGCCCCTTCAGCCAGATATACCAGGTTCATATTACTAGTGTCTTGCTGTGCCATTTAACACAGGTCCAAAAGCAGGAAGCTTGTCCCAGTTATCAACATGCCTCAGTCCAGATAAGCCTTCACTCAGAGGATCCTGCACATTGGCCTCCAATACCATCCAGGCCCTTTTCAGGGTTGTCAGAGACAGGGTAGTCTGCTCATAAAGATTGAGGTGTCAAGAGACAGATAGTGTGCCATCTGTTCTGCTTCTTTCTTCACTGTTGTGGGCTTTATTTGCTTCTGGAATGAGATAAGCAGGTATTACAGAAGTTGAAAGTGTGTGGTACATCTATTCCTGCTGCTACAAGTGATGAAGTATCCCAAGTGAGGGAATTTGCAATGCAGAGGGCATTTGGGGTTGGTTGTGATGTAGTAGGTTGGAGTTGATGATAGTGAATGGGGAAGGTGAGGGGCATGAATATGGTGAATAGCCAAGATCTCTTTTTTCCCCCAGGATTGGGGTGTCCAAAACTAGAGAGCTTAGGTTTAAGGTGAAAGGAAGAAGATTTAAAGGGACCTGAGGGGCAACATTTTCATATAGAGGATGGTGTGTGTATGGAACAAGCTGCCACAGGATGTGATGGAGAGGGGTACAATTACCACATTTAAAAGGCATCTGGATGAGCACACGAATAGGAAGGATTTAGAGCGATATAGGCCAAATGCTGGCAAATGGGACAAAATAAATTGAGGAATATCTGGTCAGTATGGATGAGTTGGTCTACTTCTGAGCTGTATAACCCTACGTTACAGGCATTAATGAGAATGATGGAGTATGAGGCTTGGTGGGAGGTGAATGTTGTTGCAGAGAGAGGTGTGTGCGAGGTATCAGAGAGAAGCTGGTGGTATTTATGTGGGTGGAGTGGTGAAAAATATTGACCTGATTTTAGTGCTGGCTGTTCCTCTGGATGGTAGAGACTGATCCATCCTGGGTGGCAACCTCAGACTAGGCTGGCATGGCCTGGTGTTGAGGCCTTCGCTGCCATGTCTGGAGAAAGAGAGCATCCCACATTGGCACTACCCCATCCAGCAGGAGGTTCAGCGCCTTCCCCGTGAAGTGGGGCACCGATAGCTTCCTCTTGCCGAGTTTGAGATAAATGTTGGAGACTGAGCAAAACAGCTCCAGTGCTTGTCTGGGTCCACAACAACTTTTAAATATGGCACCAGTTCCAGGAGCTAGTCAATCTCAGGATCTCTGAGTAGCAAGTTGTTCCAGAAATGGTGGATGGTAAGGTGGAGAGTAAATCAGGTGTGATACATATCACAAAGACTGGAACAGCGATTAATGCGATGGCTTTGGTCAGATACAAGAAACCTTGCTTGCGAGGATTAATCCACAAAACTCGATGCTTCTTGTATTGAACCATGTCTAAGATTGGTTGGAGCAGATATGATAATTGTTGTCAAAAGGGAAAACACCTTGAGGAAAATGTTTGCAGCTCTGCAGGAAAAGTCGGGGAGGGGAACTAACAGAGTTAGTTCTTAAGAGAGTCATCTTGCACAAATTGCTCCCTCTTTGCTTTAACTATTCTATGATTTTATCATTTATCTCATTTTTTATTAAACTGCTTAAAAATGCTGCTGTTCTAGTCCTAACCTACTGTAATTCCCTACCATTCAACACCCTGATTAAACAATGTTAATAATTTCAAAATTATCATTCCTGTTTTCAAATCCCTCCAATATTTGACTTCTCTCTATCTCTGTAATCTCTTCCAATCCTCCATGACTGTAAAATATCTAAGCTCCATTAATTCTGTCTAACCCACTTGTAATTGTTGCTTTTCTCGTGAATGTGCTCTCGGTTGCCTGAACTCTAGGTTGTGAAAATCTCTTCCTAAAGCTCTCAGCCTTTCTATCTTGTTTTCCTGCTATTAGACTCTCCTCAAACCTACCTCTGACCAAATTTTTGGTCATCTGTCTTAATATCTCTATACATTGCTTTTATGTCATATTTTGTTTTTTCATGCTGGTATGAAGCATTTAAACCACAAGATAGGAGCAGAAATAGACCATTTTGCCCATTGAAGCTTCTCCACCATTTAATGTAACCTCACTTTCCTGCCCTCTCCTCATAATCTCTGATTTCCTTGTTGCCTAAAAATCTGTCTGACAGCCTTGAACATACTTAATGACTAAACCTCAACAGACCTCTGTGGTAAAGAATTCCACAGATTCAAAACACTCTGAAGAATTTTTTTTGAGTACAGAAGTTGGGTTGTTAAGCTCAGGTTGTACAGGACATTGGTGAGGCCTTTTCTCAAGTACTGTGTCTGGCTCTGGTATTCCTGTTTTGGAAGGACATTATTAAGCTGGAGAGGGTTCAGAAGAGACTTACCAAGATGTTGCGGAGAATGGAGAGTTTGAATTATAAAGAGAGGCTGGATAGGCTGGGACTTTTTTCACTGGAGTATAGGAGATTGAGAGATGACCTTTCGTAGAGGTTTACAAAATCATGAGGGCGAATGGCAGGTGTCTTTTCCCTAGAGTGGGGGATCTCAAGACTAGGGGCATATTTTTAAGATGAGAGAAGAGGGATTTTAAAAAGGTGTGAGGGGAAACATCTTTACAGAGAATGGTTCGTGCGTGGAATAAATTTCCAGAGAAAGTGATGGATGTGGCCAAGTTACAATGTTTAAAAGACATTTGGATAAGTACATGAATAAGAAAAGTTTGTAGAGATATGGGCCAAGTGCAGGCAGGCAGATGAGTTTAGCTTGGGATTATGGTTGGCATGGATTGGTTGGACCAAAGAGACTGTTTCAGTGCTGCATGACTCTAACAGAAATTCTTCCTTGTTTCTTTCTTAAACATGTGACCTTTATTCTGAATTTGAGCTCTGTGGTCCTAGACTCTCCCACAGTTGGAAACAACCTTTCTACATCCGCCTCTCTAAGGATCTTATATGTTTCAATAAAGTTGCCTCTCATTCTTTTATATTCCAACAACAATGGGATCTTTATCAAATGGGCCAAAGGGCTGAGGAGTGGCAGATGGAGTTTAATTTAGATAAATGCGAGTTGCTGCATTTTAGGAAAGCAAATCTTAGCAGGACTTATACATTTAATGGTAAGGTTCTGGGGAGTGCTGCAGAACAAAGAGACCTTGGAGTGCAGATTCATAGTTCCTTGAACATAGAGTCACAGGTAGATGATTAGTTTAGATTCCCTACAGTATGGAAACAGGCCCTTAAGCCCAACAAGTCCAAACCAACCCTCTGAAGAGTAACCGACCCAGACCCATTTCCCTCTGACTAATGCACCTAACACTATGGGCAATTTAGCATGGCCAATTCACCTGACCTGCACATCTTTGGACTGTGGGAGGAAACTGGAGGAAACCCACACAGAATGTGCAAACTCCACACAGACAGTCGCCCGAGGCTGGAATCAAACCCGGGTACCTGGCACTGTGAGGCTGCAGTGCTAACCACTGAGCCACCGTACTGCCACCGTGATATGATAGTGAAGAAAGCATTTGGTATGTTCCTTTATTGGTCAGAGTATTGAGTATAGGAATTGAGAGGTCAAGTTGTGGCTGTACAGGACGTTGGTCAGGCCACTTTTGGAATATTGCGTACAATTCTGGTTTCCTTCCTATCGGAGGGATGTTGTGAAATTTGAAAGAGTTCAGAAAAGATTTACAAGAATGTTGTCAGGGTTAGAGGATCTAAGCTATAGGGAGAACCTGAATAGGCTGGGGCTCTTTTCTCTGGAACATCAGAGGCTGAAGGGTGACCTCATAGAGGTTTATAAAATCATGAAGGACATGGATAGGATAAATAGACAAAATCTTTTCCTTGGGGTGGGTGGGTCCAGAACTAGAGGGCATAAATTTAGGGTGAGAGGGGAAAGATATAAAAAGGGCCTAAGGGGGCAACCTTTTCACGCAGAGGGATGTGCATGTGTGGAATGGGCTGCCAGAGAAAGTGGTGGAGTCTGGTACAATTGCTGCATTTAAAAGGCATCTGGATAGGTATATGAATAGGAAGGGTTGGGAGGGATATGGGCCAAGTGCTGGCAAATGAGACTCGATTAGGTTAGAAAATCTGGTTGGCATGGACGAGCTGGACCGAAGGGTCTGTTTCCGTGCTGTACATCTCTGACTCTAAGTACAGGTCCAACCTACTCAATGTCTGCTTGGAAAACAATCCCTACATACCTGGTATTTGGGCCATTTTATTACAACAAACTGTTATATAAATACAAATTGTTGAAATCATAGGTAATCAAAATCATTAAAGATGAGGTGACTACTTTTGGATCAAGAGCAAACCTTATCTGCAAGTATTCAATAATACTTAAAAGAAATGGGAGTTCCCCATAAAAGGAATTGTAAAACCTCAGCTCTAATGATTATTTAATATGAGAGATTTTAACCTTTTACCACTTGCCAAAAATCAGCATTAAAATTGGTCATGATTGCTTACTCATTCTGGAACTGCCAAAAGCTGACTTGTTACAAATTCATTCCGATCCAGGGAGCAGCTGGTGCAACTGCACAGTAAATGACGGGGTCATTGTTCACTCCGGCACATTGACTCCCCTGATTACAATTTTAACAGTGTCTGAGCAGAATGCCACAGTGAGTATCCGTGTACTTCCTTTGTGAATTCAGAAGGAGCAGGAAGATTTCTCTGGGCACCAAACGGAGAGCTCAGGCACTCCCTTCTGCAAAACCATTCTGGTAGATAGTTTTAACAAATAAGTGAATCACTGCTGTTAAAATCTGTCAACTAAAATTGGCAGAATGTTTCTCAAGTCAATCCAGTCAGGTTTAACAACCCCAACTCTCCAAATTACACAGAAATGTTTTCTATTACATTTCCTGTAAAACCACATAGATCAGGTTAGATTCCATGCCATAACAATAACCTTGAAATGGAACCCTTCTGTAGCACTAAGAGCAAGGATCCACAGCCAGTCACGTTAAATAGATTTTCAACCCATGGATAAAGGTCTTAGCTGCTGGAAAGTTGATCTTCCTTTTAAATGTGTTGCAGTGATCGTGAACCTGTCCTGTTTCACCTTTCTTTTGTCTCCCTGAGAAACATTCTCCTGAGATGATCAGCTGATAGAACTTCACCATTTATTCCTTTATAATAGAAGAACTTTCCTCTGAAATGTTGATTCATTCCACAGATAAGAACATTAAACATCATTTTGAGTTTTATAAATGTCAACATAGAATGCAAGAGCAGTGATCAATTTTAGGAAATAATTATGTAGTGTTACAAGTCACAGACTGCTTATAGTTTGTTTCATCGCAGAAAAGGACGTTAAAGCTGTTGGAACCACTTAACATTAAATTTACCAGGATGATGCCAGATATAGCAAATTATCTTTTTTAGAAGAGTCTTTAAATACCAGAGTTTTTCCACAGAATGCTAAGAGGAGATTTTTTTTTAAATATGTGATTTTAATAGATTAATTAAGGAATGGCAATTCCCACAGGTTAATGAATGATGTCTTGAGATTATAATTTTAAAATTGTCATTGAGAGTGTGAAAAGAGAGATCTGAATTTTTTTTAATGCAGAAGCCATTTAGAGGACAGAATACTTGGTCACAGGGGATAGCTAGGACAGAGGCCATTATGTTTAAGTGAAAGTTAACTAAATGTCTTAAACACAAAGATACAGGACATTGTGAAGGAAATTAATCAGTGAGGTTGGTTTAATAGTATAAACATGGACATTGTAGATCAAGTAGTCTGTTTTTTTGCTGTAAACTACTATGATTCTCTTGTGGATGGATCTAAGTGTCTTCTCTCTGTTGATTATAGGATACATGTTTCAATTCCAGAATTTTGAAGCTATTGTTTTTTTTCTCATTGGTCTACACAGCTAAACCTTAACATAGTATGTTTCAGGAGCTGTATGTTTTGTCTTTATACTTTGCCTTTCAATGTTGCATACCGAATAATTAACCCACATGCAGTGACCTGCCAAGTGAATTAAAGTAAATGTAACAAGATAAATATTGTTAGGAAATGGAACATCTCACCAGAAAGTGTAATGGATGCAGGATTCAATATAGCTTTAACAAGTCTTTATGGGCACATGGCATGGATGCACACCCTCACAATAGAAGGTTCAAAAAGGACAATGTTGTGAATTACATTAAACAAATGAACAAAATTGATCTTTGATAAAAGACATTTAATAAGTCAAAGAAAAATGTTAAGAGAGCAACACCAAGAACTCCTATTGTATTAATGGACTTAACCAGAGCATTTGATTCAGTAAATCGTGTGGCTCCGTGGATTCTGCTCCAAGGATTTGGATGTCAAAACATATCCTTACAATCCTGCAATTGCTTCAAAATGATATGATTGCAAATGTCTTGAGTGGAAGATCTGACAAACATATCATTAAAATCTGGATTGTGGTCAAGTAAGGTCGTTTGATAGTTGTCATGCAATTTACAAACTACTTGACAATAGCTGTGTAGTGATTGTAGTGAGGTCAGCCAGGTGGACATCATAGAATATGAGTTCCCAGATTGGGGCTGTTAACCTGGCCCAATCAGAGAGCCCTGGGTGACAGATATAAATAGGAGTGTCAGAGGTTCTGTTCACTCTGAGAGCTGGCTGTGAGGGAGTTGGATCAGTGTCAAGAACTCTTCCTGTGTAAATAAAGGGTGAATTGTGATGGGATACCGGCGCCCTTGTGGAGTCATTTCAACTGTTCACCTCAAATATCAACTACCCACTGGTGTCCGTATTAAATATCACCTAGATATAAACTTCTTTAAACCCCAGCTGTCCCCATTAACATGTGGGGTTAACAGTTTGTTGATGACTCCAGTGTCATTGCCCACTCTATACCAGATTCATATTCTATTCTTGATCTCTTCAATTCTGCATAATAGAAACTTGGCCTTGAATATTTTCAAAACAAAATCCATATCTCAACTCTCAACTGGTCAGCCAAAGGTTCTACTTCCCACAGATGTTGATCTGTTGAACACTCCCCCTACCTTATCAGCCATAACAGTCTCAAAAGGCCACCATTGATGAGAAGATTGAACATTGGGTCAGCCGTACTAGCTCAGTCTTCTACAACAGTGAGTGTTGGAAATTAAGGATCTTCTCAAGTCAAGAAAATAGTCTGAGTATACGGAGCAGTTGTCATCACTATACCCTCAAACAACAGTGGACTGTGTATTAGTGTCACATAAGGCAGTAGGAAAATTCCAACAGTAAGCCTCAATAAAATCTTCTAGATTTGAGTGGAGGACATCAAGAAAATGCTTGTATTCTTTTTGAAATCATATCTACGAACATTCAAGCACAACCCCTACAAACTCAATTAAGAATGAACACTGTCCAGATAGGTAGACAGCAGGTCTAATTTTCTGAAATCTTAAATGACCAAAGTTCCAGGGGTAGACAAAACCATAAGACCATAAGACCATAAGACATAGGGGTGGAAGTAAGGCCATTCGGCCCATCGAGTCCACTCCACCATTCAATCATGTCTGATGGTCATTTCAACTCCACTTACCCGCATTCTCCCCATAGCCCTTAATTCCTTGTGACATCAAGAATTTATCAATCTCTGCCTTGAAGACATTTAGCGGCCCGGCCTCCACTGCACTCTGCGGCAATGAATTCCACAGGCCCACCTCTCTCTGGCTGAAGAAATGTCTCCACATTTCTGTTCTGAATTTACCCCCTCTAATTCTAAGGCTGTGTCCACGGGTCCTAGTCTCCTCGACTAACGGAAACAATTTCCTAGTGTCTACCCTTTCCAAGCCATGTATTACCTTGTAAGTTTCTATTAGATCTCCCCTTAATCTTCTAAACTCCAATGAATACAATCACAGGATCCTCAGCCGTTCCTCATATGTTAGACCTACCATTCCAGGGATCATCCATATGAATCTCTGCTGGACACGCTCCAGTCCAGTATGTCCTTCCTGAGGTGTGGGGACCAAAACCGGACACAGTACTCCAAATGGGGCCTAACCAGAGCCTTATAAAGTCTCAGCAGCACAACAGTGCTTTTATATTCCAACCCCTTTGAGATAATTGACAACATTGCATTCGCTTTCTTAATCACGGACACAACCTGCTTTATTGGGTCCAGGTCGATGTGTTTGTTGATGGAGTTTGTGGATGAATGCCCTGCCTCTAGGGATTCCCTGGCTGTTCTCTGTCTGGCTTGCCCCACGATAGTAGTGTTGTCCCAGTCGAATTCATGTTGCTTGTTGTCTGCGTGTGTGGATACTAAGGATAGCTGGTCGTGTCGTTTCGTGGCTAGTTGATGTTCATGTATGCGGATTGTTAGCTGTCTTCCTGTTTGTCCTATATAGTGTTTAGTGCAGTCCTTGCATGGTATTTTGTACACCATGTACACCAGCTCGGCGAACAGAACCACAACAACGAGCACCCGAGCTACAAATCTTCGCACAAACTTTGAATTTTCTCACCGTTTAGAAAGTAGTCCATGCTTGTATTCTTTTTTCCAAAGTGCAAGACCTCGCATTTGCTCACATTGAATTTCATCAGCCATTTCGTGGACCACTCTCCCAAACTGTCTAGGTCCTTCTGCAGCCTCCCCACTTCCTCAGTACTACCTGCCTGTCCACCTAACTTTGTATCATCGGCAAACTTCGCTAGAATGCCCCTAGTCCCTTCATCCAGATCATTAATATATAACGTGAACAAAACCATGCTATAGCTCTCCATGCAGCAGCACTGATGTTCACAATTGAGACTGAGATTACTAATTACTGAAATTAGTTTTGTTACCAATCACTCAAAATGGTGACAACCTGCTTGTCCATGTAAAAAATCTTGGAGTCCCAATGACTTTATGGTGAAGCTGAATGGAAAGAAAAGGAAGCAAATCCTGCAATCCAGTTCCCATAATTTTGTGGGATGTCCTATTGCATGTGTCCAAAAATCTGAGTTGAGATTTGGCATGTTCATTCACATGAAGACACATAGCATCATCCTTGAATCCAAGGACAGCTGAAGATTACCCAGCTGCTTAAATAAATAATTCACTTTGAGACCACACAGGTTAACTGTGCAATCTAACTATTCATAAACATTTAAAGAACAAATTCATACTTAACACTAATTGGCTATGTCAGTCATGAATTTCACAAGAATGACTGCCTAATATAGGAAATATAAAAATATCATACCTTTGCAGTAACATACATTTGGAGATGAAGGGCTGAAAGCATATATAGACTGTTGCTTTGCTTATAATCCCTGCCATGTCTGATCACTCAATGTTGATGTTATATTTCCTAATATCATCTTCTTGAGTATAAAACTTGGTCCTCAAAACAACTAAACACATTTACATGTAATTGTTTTTGATAAAACCCTCTTTCCTGGAGATGTCATTCTGGGATCTGATGACTGTGATGATCTCTACTGCGTGGGAGGAAAAGGTTGTCCTTTCCAATCAAGCAAACAGGGATGGAAGTTGCTGATGAAGTCAGTGGAAGGAATGTGATCATTTTAGCCTGGACAGTATGGGACCACAAGTGCATGTTGGTTAAGTGAATTAACACTTGTGCTTTGAAACTCTACATTCTGACTTGCCTCGCACTTACCTTTACAGCAAACCTCAGGTCAGTGTACCTTGTCACTGCATTCATTCTTCTGTCTGTTGGCATCTCTGATCCCCATCTCTGACCCAACACTCATACTTATCTCCAGCCTAATATCATCTCAAAGCCAGATTTGACAGTCACCATCCACAATGGTGTCCTTCCATCCCCTTCATATAAGGTATTACTAATTCATAGCCTTTGCTGCTACTTCTCCTTGGAGGTGAAGAAAGTTCACAACTTGACAAGAACCCCGGTGCAATGGGTGGGGAACTTGTCACTCACCTTGTTGGCTACTGGTTTTGCATACCCACTTGTTTCACTGGGAACGAGGTTTGTCTTCCAGAATGCTGTAAATATTAGCATTGACCTCCTGTGAGAGCCTGGGCATTCTGATGCACTGATGCTTGAAAGAGCTCATCATCTGCCTGTAGGGAGTCTTGCTTCCTTTTAGCTGGTCAAAGTGCCCATCCCATCCGACTTGAGGGAAATATTGCTAAGGAGTAGACTGCTGGTGCAGTTCATGTTATTGGAACTGCTGGCACTGCTTTTGGCAGCAGTGCAAGGTGGCACATCAGTTGTTTCCATGTCATGATAAAGACTAACCACAGAAGTAGATAAAGTCTGCAATGAATGGGTCCAGATCCCAAATTGTCTGTACAATATAATCTGAATTTCTGTTTTTGATTTGGAAAGAAATAAATGTAGTGGCCATTACAAAGGGGAAGGTGCTGGGAAAGCTGAAAGGTCTGAAGGTGGATAAATCACCAAGACCAGATTTATTTCTGATGTAGCCGAAGAGATTGTAGAGGCATTGGTGATGATCTTTCAGGAATCACTGGTCACAGGGAGGGTGCCAGAAGACTGGAAAATGGCTAATGTAATACCCCTGTTTAAGAAGGCAGGAAGCTATGGGTCAATTAGCCTGGTCTCAGTCTTTGGTAAGATTTTAAAGTCCATTATTAAGATTGAGATTACGGAGTAATTGGAATGCATGGCAAAAAAGGTCTTCACCAAGGGAAGGTCATGCCTGGTAAATCTGCTCGAATGTTTTGAGAAGGTAACGAGCAAGTGAGACAAAGGAGAACCAAAGGATGTGATCTATTTGGATTTCCAGAAGGCCTTTGGGGTGCCGCACAAGAGCCTGCTAAATAAGATAGTAGCCCATTGGGACATGGATGGGCATTTAGGATTGGCTGACTGGCAGGGGGCAGGGAACGGGCATAAAGGAGTCTTTTTCAGGATCACAGTAATGACTAGTGGAGTTGAGCAGAGTTTATTGTTGGGATCACAACTATTCACAATATACATTAATGATCTAGATGAAGGAACTTGGGGCACTGTTGCTAAGTTTGCAGATGACACAAAGATAGGTAGAGGGATAGGTAGTGTTGAGGAAGCTGGGAGGCTGCAGAAGACTTGAACAGGCCAGGAGAGTGGACACAGAAGTGGCACAGGGAATACAATGTGGGAAAGTTGAGGTCATACACTTTGGTAGGAAGGACAGAGGTGTATTTTCTAAATACGGAATGTCTTTGGAAATAGAACATAGAACAATACAGCACAGAACAGGCCCTTTGGCCCATGATGTTGTGCCGAACATTTGTCCTAGCTTAAGCACCTATCCATGTACCTATCCAATTGCCACTTAAAGGTCACCAATGATTCTGACTCTGCCACTCCCACAGGCAGCGCATTCCATGCCCCCACCACTCTCTGGGTAAAAGAAGCTACCCCTGACATCCCCCCTATATCTTCCACCCTTCACCTTAAATTTATGTTCCCTTGTAACACTCTGAAATCTGACCACAAAGGGACTTCGGAGTCCTAGTTCAGGATTCAAGGCTAATGTGCACGTTCAGTCAACTGTTAGGAATGCAAATACAATGTTAGCATTCATTTCAAGGCTCTGGTAAGACTGCATTTAGAATAATGTGAGCAGTTTTGGGCACTGTTCCTAAGGAAGAATGTGCTGACATTGGAAGGGGTTGATAGGAGGAGGTTGAGAAAAATCTTCCTGGGGATGAAGATCTTTTTACAATGGGGAGCATTTGAGGCCTCTGGATCTGTACTTGATGGAGTTTAGAAGAATGAGGGGGGTGATTTGATTGACACTTACAGAATACTCAGACGCCTGGATATAGTGGATTTGTAGAAGATGATTCCATTAGTAGAGGAGACTAGGACTCAAGGGCATAGCCTGAGAGTGAAGAGATGGTCCTTTCGAACTGAGAGGTGGGGGAGGTTTTTCAGCCTGATGATAGTGAATCTGTGAAACTCATTGCTGCAGAAGGCTGTGGAGGATAAATCATTTCAGTGTGTTTAAGACAGAGACAGATTCTTGATTAAGGGAATCAAGGGTTATGGGGAGAAGACCGGAGAATGGGATTCCACCATTTTCAAATGGTGGAACAAACCTGATGGTCCAAATGACTTATTCTGCTCTTACACTTTATTGTTTTATGGTCCTATGGAAACATGTCAATAATCTGTATTTCTTGAACTGTGTCCAAATTGAACTTTCTTTTTCAAGTGTACTAAGTACTCAGTCTTTTTTGATCCCCTATAATGACAATTATTTGCAGCTTCCCCATCAATAAAGAATCTATACAAAACCATTTAGTTTCAGTGGCACACTTTCCATTGTAACAGTGATATACTATGACCTGTAACTTAACAGCCATAACACATGGCTTCCTACACAATAAGAAAGACATTACCACAGATTCTCCTTACCTGACCATGACACACAATGTACGATCAGTCATTTATATCCATGATTTACATGAATATATCTTTTTAATCCTAAAGAATTTTACACCACTTTTTGTTTGCCTTCCAAAGCAAGACATAAGAGGGAAGGAGGAAGGTGTACTGTATTCCATGGGAGAGTGTGCAGTGATTAAGGGGCAACATTAGTTTCCCGAGCTTTGTCTTTCATGAACACTGGTGCCTTTTCAGCAAAAGGTGAGTAGAATGATCCCAAACTATCATGATCTAAAGGTATTATGGGATACTGAGGTTTTTAGTTGCGAAAAACAGTCAGAAAGAAAGAGGGTGGTAATCCATAAATAACCTTCCACAAAGAAGCTTCCGTGCTGGAGTCTGTTTTTAATACACTTTAATGAAGCCCACAGACAATGCAAGTCATTCACCCTCAGGCTGCTAGTGCCTTTTAAACTCTCAGAGCTTTAAATGGCTATTTTATCCGCTGGTGAACAATAACAGCCAGGACAGCATGTCTCTTTGAACACTGGATGTTATAATGCTTCTCCTAGACCCAGACAATAGACCCAGACAATTTAAAAACGGCCTCGCCAACTACTTTAGATTTACTTGAGAATACATGCTTCAGATTTGTCAAAATAAATCATTATGATAAAAAAACTTAACTGAATAATGTAATTCAGCAAATAGATTCATAAAATAACTCAATGCTTAATACCAAAATAATAGGAATATATAAGGGCAGAAGTCCTTTACTATTATTCCTTTGCAAGAATTTTGAGGTACACTATAGTATGCAATCAGAATGATAATGGCATGATAATGTATGAGCAGGAGCCTATATCAGTTGGTTGAAGATTGGCACCATTTAATATGTAGGTCAGTTTCTGCCAATAGGACTGAGACATGCGGTTGAAACTGAATGAGGGGAAGGGTCAGGGTTTTGGAAATAGGGCTTTCAACACTTCTGTGTTTTGACGATCCGTGATCCCTGTGGGAATTCATCAGCACTTTCTTAACTGAGCAAATGTCTTAAACTTGAACTCGGAAGGTACCAAGAAATGTGGGGTTCCAAGGAACTGATTCTATTGAGGTTGTATTGATCCCCATGGCAATTCATCAGGAACATTTTATTCAAGAGTATGAATGGTTTAAGATGCTCAGAGTCATTAAAATGGTTTAAAATGCTCACTGAGTCATTAAAATAGCTCTTTTGGTCAGATTTTGTGCTATTACACTTGTGGAGAGGAAGCACCTTTTTGCATGATATGATGAGATTAACTATTTAATTTTTTTGAAGAAGCAATAGTGACATCATCAGAATGGTTCAAGTCGTGCCTGATCTTAAAGAAATCGCAGCCCCAAAGTTATGTGAGTTATAATTTTGCTAGGTTTCCACAGTTTGCTGCTATCACTTGCTCTGTTATGTGCTCTGACATGAAGTTATGAGTGCTATGGTAATGTGAGTCATTGTTTGGATGATAAGGCAAAATGAGCTGTGTAGCCCAATTTCTGTTTGAATAGTAAACAGTATGAATCTAGTGAGCACTATGTTGACATTATTCCCAATTAACATTTGGCATATGGAGTATAATGTGGGAAAATATGAGTGTGTCCACTTTGCCAGGAAAAATAGAAAAGCAAAATATTTTTTAAATAGAAAGAGAAAGCAGAATGCTATAGGGATAAAGAGTGATAAGATAAAGAGTTTCCAATTAAAAATGGAGAATGGGAGGAATTTCTTCTCTCAGGGTTGTCAGTGTTTCAATTTACCTAATGAGCAATGTGTGCTGAATCATTGAATGTATTTAAGGCTGAGTTAGATTTTTAATTGATAAGGGAGTTAAGGGTTGAGGGGAATGTAGGTAAGGTCACAGTCAGATTGGCTATAATTTTATTGAATGGCCAAGTAGCTTGTTCCTACTCCCATTTTTTTAAGTCCTTATGTTACGTGTACAGGAGTGCTTCTGTTCTTAGTCTTAATTTGAAGAATCATAGTCTCTTGAACGATTTATTGCTTCAGGGTTTTAGCAGCTATAAGGGATTCTGTGGAAGGCTACAAGCTGAAGCTCTGACATGAAGATGTGCAATAGATGAATATACTAGAACGTAATGCTTTATTACTTTCCCCCAGCTAAAATCGCCTTAGTTTTATCAGACCATAGTGTTGCTCTGTCATTAGAAAGAGACAACTGGTGGTGATTTTACCCGAGGATCACTCTACTTCAGGTGAGTGGAGAGGTTAAGAAAGTAGGAGCTTCATGGGAGCCTCAGCTGGCGTGAGAATTGAACCTATGCTGTTGGCAGTATTCTGCTTTGCAAACCAGCCATCCAGCCAATCGACCCCCGCCCCACCCAAAACAGAACAATCTGAGCTGCCCCTTGTTCATCCAAACACTATAGCAAGCCGGCAAAGAAGCTACAACTTTAATCCAGCATCTTACTCATGAAACAAAATGTTCAGAATCCATACGCATATTTGACACAATGGGGAAGAGCAAGCTTTATTCCTGAATAGGAGAAAGTGAGGACTGCAGACGTTGGAGATCAGTTGAAAATTATGAAGCTGGAAAAGCACAGCAGGTCAGGCAGCTGCCAAGGAGCAGGAGAATTGACGTTTCGGGCATAAATCCTTCATCAGGAATATGGAGCGAGAAGGAGGCTGAGAGATAAATGGGAGGGTGAAGGTGGGGCTCGGGGGGGGAAAGGTAGCTGGGGAGGGTCTTGACTCTTCCTAAGCTTTATGATTTAGAAAGTTGGTAGCTATAATAGACCAGATATCACTTGAGTAGCTAAATACTTCTTGCTGTTTTCCAATCTTCTAGCAAATATTTACTTTTATTTTTGCTTTTCGAGGGTGACTCACTAACACACTAACCACAACAATCTGCTAAACAAATTAACAGAGGCAATGATTTTTTTGTAAAAACTTGGCTAATAATGGTCTGTTTTTGTACAGCAACTGTGACTCAGTATTTGTGCAGGGACTGCATTTACTATGAACAGTCAAATATTGGCAGGGGCTCTTTCATGTGTGTTTATTCAACAGTCCCAATTTGTTACAAAAACAGAAATTGCTGGAAAAGCTCAGCTGGCCCCAGTTTGTTTACTCTTCCAGCTCTTTAGAAAATGTGTCATATTCATGATCCCTTATCCTATAAGATCATTTATATTTTTATTTTTGGCACAAGGATGTCCGAGATTCATGCAACAACTTGCATTTATGCAGCATCATTATTCAGAAACTTATCCCAAATATTACCTAGAGATGTAATGAGACACAAGATAGATGTTGAGAAGATGTTTCAGGAAACGATACAAAAAGATTGTTTTGAAAAGAGGTGGAGACGTAGAAGGATTAAGGAGGAACTTCCAGACTGTGAGGTTGATGCAGTTAATTTGAACTCATTTCGGGAAAGAAGAACACAGGAGAACCTAATGCAGGACTGGATGATGCTAAGAGGTAGGAAGGGGCAAAGCAATAGAAGGTTTAATGTGCTCTGTGAGAATTTTTAATTGAAGGTACTGGGTGACCAGGTGTCAATGAGGACAGACTTTGAGTGAGCCTGACTTGGGATAGTATAAAAGGCACCAACATTTTGAATGAACTGAAATGTCTGAAATATGGAATAAGGAAGGTTGGTGAAGAGAATGTTAGAATATTCAAGAAGGTAACAAAAAAGCCAGTGTCCCCATGAATGATCATCATGGGGACACTGGCCATTGACAGTGTGAGTGAAGCACCCATATATGGGAGGTCCAAATTCATTCCCCAGTGAGTGCTACTATCAGGTCAAACTTAAATAAATAATTCTGTACCACATCATATCAAATCTTCAACCTCCCTTCCTATTGTAAGCTTAACATATGTTAAAGAAAGAAGAACACATATAATGCAATTCATGACCTCAGGACATCACATAGTACTTAACTGTGTTTAAAATACAAGCACTGTTGTAATGTAGTAGAAACAGAAGTCAATTTGTGCACAAAAAGCTTCCAAAGAGATAACAATCACACAACCTGTTGGGATTTTATTTTGGTAATGTTTCAGGATAAGTACTTTGCAGAACATTGGGAGAACTCTGTTCCTCATGTAGGATAGTGGGATCTTTTATCATTATCTCAGAAAGCAGACAGGCTCAGACTGTCTTTGCTTCCAGCTAGAGAGCAATTGAATGTTCCTTGTCTTTTGCTGATAAGACTTTGCTGGTGCGAGCTGATTCTTGGGCTTGGTTTCTTCTGCAGACTGAAAGAGATTATTCTAATCGAACTCTTAACAATCTTCACTCTGCATACAATGTTACTGGTGTCTCAATGAGGCTGAAGTATCTTGTTTTCACTTATGATACACACCATTTGAATAGATGAGCAATAAGAAGTGACTGAGAAAGTAAAGCACAAACTAAAATAAAAAATTACACCCATACTGCAGTTTGTCTTACCACTTTTACCAACACACACAAGCATGCACTGTGAAAACGAGTATTGAGAGCATGTACCGACTGGCACTGTAAAGTTTTATTGACTGATCAAAATTTGTTATTGACCTCATTTGGATTTGAAATTAACCACATGTCATGATTCTGGATTAGTGGTGCTGGAAGAGCACAGCAGTTCAGGCAGCATCCGAGGAGCAGTAAAATCGACGTTTCGGGCAAAAGCCCTTCATCAGGAATACAGGCAGAGAGCCTGAAGGGTGGAGAGATAAGCTAGAGGAGGTGGTGGTGGGGAGAAAGTAGCTTAGAGTACAATAGGTGAGTGGGGGAGGGGATGAAGGTGATAGGTCAGGGAGGAGAGGG
>NC_057720.1:35031135-35047747 GCF_004010195.1 Chiloscyllium plagiosum | reverse complement strand
TGTAATCCAGGTAGCTGTGGGAGTCGGTGGGTTTGTAAAAATTTCCGTGTCAAGTCGGTCATCATTAATGGAGATGGAGAGGTCCAGGAAGGGGAGGGAGGTGTCAGAGATGGTCCAGGTAAATTCAAGGTCAGGGTGGAATGTGTTGGTGAAGTTGATGAATTGCTCAACCTCCTCGCGGGAGCAAGAGGTGGCGCCAATGCAGTCATCAATGTAGCGGAGGAAGAGGTGGGGAGTGGTGCCTGTGTAATTAAGCAAGATCGACTGTTCTACGTAGCCAACAAAGAGACAGGCATAGCTGGGGCCCATACATGTGCCCATGGCTACCCCTTTGGTCTGGAGGAAGTGGGAGGATTCGAAGGAGAAATTGTTAAGGGTGAGGACCAGTTTGGCCAAACGAATGAGAGTGTCGTGGAAGGGTACTGTTGGGGATGTCGGGAGAGGAAAAAACGGAGGGCTTGGAGGCCCTGGTCATGGCAGATGGAGATGTAGATGGATTGGATATCCATGGTGAAGATGAGATGTTGGGGGCCGGGGAAACGGAAGTCTTGGAGGAGGTGGAGGGCGTGGGTGGTATCTCGAGGCTGATAACGAATATGTTGCCAATGCTATTCCAGTTCCAGGAGGTGGATCAGCATTGTCAGAAATGATTTAGTTTCCTGAAGCCTCTTTGCATCTCTCCTGAAACTCTTTTATGATCTCAATCTTCATTTAATTAATCACATCATTTAGATGCTTTGTCTCTCTGAATTGGACCCAATTATCTATAGAGTTTTCAGATTTTTCCTTCACTTTTGAATAAAGGTACACATTTGTTTTCCAATTTTTGACACAGCCCCATTCTTGATAAACTATCAAACTATATCAAAGAGCAACACAGTGCATATATCCTTTCCTTCAGCTCCCAGTGTAAAATTGTTTTGAATCCATTTCCTTTGCACTTAATAAGCTTCAAACATCCTGTTTGGGTTTGATCCTGGTTTCTGGAATCATAGAGGTCTACATTACACAAAAAGACCCTTTAGCACATTAAGTCTGCCCAAGTCAAAATAACCACCTAACTATTCTAATCCATTAATCCTGCACTTGGCCCATAAGCTTAAATGCCTTGGAATTACAAGTTTACCTCTTTAAAGGTTACAAGACAACGAGTGAATCCACTCTTCGCACAAATTGTCCTTTTTGAATATCAGTTTAATAGTTCCCAGGACCTGGACTAGATTTTTAAACTTCTAACTTTTTTCCTGAATATTAATACAACAGAAGTGGAACCCTCCAAAATCGCCAATGTAACTAAATGCCTGGAGTTCTGTGTGCAATTTTGATCATAAAGGATTATGGGGATAGTGTGAGTAAAAGACATTGAAGTGTTCAGCTACTTAATGAGGGAGCAAACTTGGCAGCAGAATAGCCTACTATTGTTCCTGCCTTCCCATTCCTTTTTTTTTTGAGTCTGTTATGCCAGGGCTTCTGCAGAGTCCCAGTGTGCAACTCCCATCTATGCTGCAAAAAAGCAATGTGCCTGTCTGTACAGAGGAAGACACAAGAAGATTCCCTGGAATAACTAAGATCCAAGGATCCACGAGAATATGGAATTGAAAGAACTTAGTATTTGTGAAAAAGTAGCATTGGAGAAATTAGTGAGACAGAAGTTGACAGAACTCTGGGACCCATGACCTTCACCATAGATTATTCAAAGAGATGGCTACACTGACAGCCTCAACTGATTGATGTGATGTTGAGGTAGATGATCAGCCATGATTAGAATAGTGGAGTGGGCTCAAGGGGCTGAATAGTCTACTTCTTCTCCTATATTCCTGGAATCGTCATTTTCACCCCAACTCATTGGAATTACCTTCACAGGAGCCAAAAATGGAAACATGTTATGTTCACAAGCCTGACTATATTTAGGGAACATTACCTGGTAAATATTAATTCCTGTGAGCTTTTTTGAGTACAAACATCTTTTGTTACTTGGTTCCTTCATAAGCAATTCATTTCTTTGTACAATCACTTACAGTATTAAGCTCTCCCTATCAACTGATACACAAGAACTCTTAGTCACTGGCAGTCTGCCTTCCTATTGACAGGTTGCAGAGCTGCGCTGAAAAGTGGTAGATGGAGTTCAACCTGGATAAATGCGAAGTGATTCATTTTGGAAGGTTGAATGTTGAATACAGAGTGAAAAACTGGATTCTTGGCAGTGTGGAGGAACAACGGGATCTTGGGGTCCATGTACATAGATCCCTCAAAGTTGCTACCCATGTTGATGGGGTTGTTAAGAACATGTATGGTGTTTTGGCTTTCATTAACAGGGGGATTGAGATTAAGAGCCATGAGATTTTGCTGCAGCTCTGTAAAATCCTGGTTAGACCACACAGGGAATATTGTGTTCAGTTTTGGTTGCCTCAGTATAGGAAGGATGTGGATGCTTTACAGTGAGTGCAGAGGAGATTTACCAGGATGCTGCCTGGATTGGAGAGTTTGTCTTAAAAAAGAGGGTTTGAGTGAGCTAGGGCTTTTCACACTGGACAGAAGAAGGAAGGGAGATGACTTGATAAAGGTGTATAAGATAATGAGAGGATTGATGGTGTAGATAGCCAGAGACATTTCTCCAGGGCAAAATGGCTGTCACAAGGGGTCATAATTTTAAGTTGATTGGAGGAAGGTATGGGGAGATGTCAGAAGTAGGTTCTTTACGCAGAGAGTGGTGGGTACATGGAATGTACTGCCAGCGGTGATGGTAGAGTCAGAGACATTAGGGACATTTAAGCGACTGCTGGACAAGCACATGAATGGCAGTAAATTGAGGGATGTGTAGGTCAGGTTGATCTTCGATTAAGATAAATGATCAGCACAACATTGTGGGCCGAAGGGCCTGTACTGAGCTTTACTGTTCTATGTTCTATTGTTAAACATTTCCAGAGTTAGAGCTGAAGGCAAACTGAGCCATTTTCTAGCCCAGGCTGGAGCAAGCCATATTGCCTGATTTCAGCAAATCTGATTAAGGCAGGAGAGTGGGCCTCATCTTGACAGAGGGAACAACTTAAAAGGGGATCACCTAAAACAGGGATATATCCAAAAGGGGGATTAGCAAAAAAAAAGAAACAGGAAGATTGTGGTTGGAAAGGAAAACCAGGGATTTACATGCAGTGTAAAGAATGTGGCTATCAGGGGCATAAGAAGGATTAGGGAAATAGAGGGACCAAACTGGGGTTGCAGAGGAGAGAGTAATAGCTATAGGGGCAATGGGGATAATAAAGGATTGAAGCTAATATTAAAGGTGAGGATCATAAAGATCATCACCTGTGATGGAGCACTGAAACTGAATAAAATTATGAGGATATAAGGGTGAGGCTGGGCAGTAGAACAGTTACCCATTCCAGCAAATTGTGAGGTTCTTGGTGATCTGAAATTTCTACCAAATATTTGTCCCAAACTTTAGGGTTGACAGACCTACTTTAGAAAAAAGCAAAGATATAATGGACTGAAAAATGTCAAACAGCTTTTGAAAGGGAGAAGGCCATTTTAAACAGTGAACGTGTGCTTGCAGCTCCAAACTGCAACCAAAATTTAAAGTAGCCATTGTCGTGAGTGAGATTGGGTAGGGGCTGTCATCCCTCAGGAATCTGGAATAGTGAGACCAATTGGATATTTATCCAAAGATTGGAAATGGCACTTCAAAGAATGGAAGGAAGTCTTAGTTTATTCTTGGTGCAAACATTTTGAGATGTATGTCTGAATGGGGGAACACCACCTATACTGCTGGCAATCTGGTAATTGCCAGAAAATTGAATGTGATTGCAAATGCTCTGCCCAGACCTTAAAGACGCCTGTTAGGACTGAAACGATAATAATGACTGAGGCTAGGAACATAAATGTATATGCTTGAGTGTGCTTGTTGTCTTATATAGTTAATTTTTTGCCTTTGTAATGAGAAAAACCCTCCATGTGGGGGAAACATCATAGAGTCATACAGCACAATACAGACCTTTGATCCCCAGTCCATGCTGACCATAATCCCAAACTAATCCAGTCCCACCTGCCTCTCTTTTGCCCATATCCCCCCAAACACTTTGTATTCATGTACTTATCTAAATGTCTTTTAAATGTTGTAACTGTATCAACATTTATCACTTTGTCTGGATGTTCATTCCACACATGAACCACTCTGTATTTTAAAAACAAAATGCCCTTCATTTTTTTTTAAATTTTCTTCTTTAACCTTAAAAATATACCCCCTAGTCTTGAAAGCCCCCATGATGATGGATAAGATTCCCAAAATACTTTGGGATATATCAAATCTGTAACTCCAACATCTAATTTTAAAAGAGACTGTTACAGCCAAAAGATGACTCCACATATGAAGTGAATGACTGTCTATCTGGTGGAGTGGACTCTTGGAATAACTGTATGGAGTCAGGAAACCGTCAACAGACAAACTAAAACAGAAATGATAGGTGAGGCTGGACGCCTCCTGTGCACATTTGTGTTTTGCCCTTCAAGGAATGAGCACATAATGGGGTTACAAGCCCTAATCTATCTGTGTTAGTGGTCTGGAGCAGAGTGTTGTAAAGGTTACATTTTGAAAACAGCCATTAATCATCCGTGCACTGTAGGTAAACAAAAGGAAGGTTTCTTTCCCCACTGGGAGAAAGTTCTCCACAAGGAAAGGGATCCTTTTAAATGATCTTGTTACAATAACCGTGGGGATCAGTGAATAAAGACAGGGAGACAGTTCACTCCTGTTCACCCAGGAGCTCTAATGTGAAATTATACCATCTGGAACTGTAACAAATTGGAGACCCACATTTGGAGACTGGTCATAAACACATTTAATGGTGTTTTGAGCTCCTCCAATAACATCAGACAAAAGTATGAGATTAGGTTATGATACCATGAGTACACTTACCATTTTGAAATATGAAAAGCCATTGAAATTTGACAATATTGAAGGTAAATAACATCACCTTTTTAGGATTATTATTTTTAACCCAGTAAGGTAACTTTGAAATGACCTTGTTAGGTTATTGATCAGAGAAACAACACAAAATATTCCATATAACATCATTTGCAACATAATGTTGCCATTTTTCTGAGATGTCAGCTCTGAAGTTATTGAGCCAAACTGCTCCAGGGATCCAGTCTGCTTGAAAATGCCCCAAAACCATGATCATGCCCTTTTAAATATTTTAGCATTCTAATTGCAATGAAGTATCCATTATTTGTCTGAATTTTCAAAGTTTATGACTGGTAATTAAGGGCTGGTGATTTACTTTAAAGCAGAACGATTATCTCTGGCAATCGTTGGGTGAGTTGAAGCCCCCTGGCTTGGCTCAGGGATTATCAAATTAAACAGATCAAGAGGTAGGTTGGTTGGGAGAAATCACAAATCATTTGTGCTTGAAATGATTATAGTATCCAGGTTTTACCTGATTAGAGATTTGCACAGATTGCAGTGTTCACAGGATCTTAGCTGTAAACATCAAGTTAAACAGGCAAGAATGATGAGTAGGTGACCAGGCAACACTGTAATGGTGCCAGTTATACTCTCATTGCTACAAAGAACCTACAGTCAGTGTGGACATCACTCATAGGCACTGGTATCACTCTAGGCTTGTACATAATCCTTAATTCATACTGGATGGTATAGTTGATTAGAGCAGCATTCGGCAGCTTGCTCTCTGCGCTGTTTTGGGAGATTACAATATAAATGAAGGCAAGGCTTTTGGATAACCTGCCTTCTAATCTGAGGACCCAGCTCAATCCCTGCAAGTTAAAGGTATAGTCAAAGTTGGTGGAGAATCCTAATGTAGGAGATTTGCTTTCACTCTGAACGTTCTGTCCGTGGCTTGCTACAGTACTCCAGTGTAGCACAAAGCAAACTTGAGGCAAGGAACCTCATCTTTTGACTCAACACTCTACAGCCTTCTGAACTCAACATTGAGTTCAATAATATTAAATCATAACATTCCCCACGGGAGACTGATTAGCAAGGTTAGATCTCATGGAATACAGGGAGAACTAGCCATTTGGATACAGAACTGGCTCAAAGGTAGAGACAGAGAGTGGTGGCGGAGGGTTGTTTTTCAGACTGGAGGCCTGTAACCAGTGGAGTGCCACAAGGATCAGTACTGGATCCTCTACTTTTTGTCATTTATATAAATGATTTTGATGCGAGCATAAGAGGTACAGTTAGTAAGTTTGTAGATGACACCAAAATTGGAGGTTAGTGAACAGCGAAGAGGATTACCTCAGATTACAACATGATCTGGACCAGATGAGCCAATGAGCTGAGAAATGGCAGATGGAGTTTAATTCAGATAAATGTGAGGTGCTGCATGTTGGGAAAGCAAACCTTAGTAGAAGTTATACACTTAATGGTCAGGCCCAAGGGAGTGTTGCTGAACAAAGAGACCTTGGAATGCAGGTTCATAGCACCTTGAAAGTGGAGTCGCAGGTAGATAGGATAGTGAAGAAGGTGTTTGGTATGCTTTCCTTTATTGGTCAGAGTATTGAGTACAGGAATTTGGGAGGTCATATTGCGGCTGTACAGGACATTGGTTAGGCCACTGTTGGAATATTGCATGCAATTCTGGTCTCCTTCCGATCGGAAAGATATTGTGAAACTTGAAAGGGTTCAGAAAAGATTTACAAGGATGTTGTCAGGGTTGGAGGATCTGAGCTACAGGGAGAGGCTGAACAGGCTGGGTCTGTTTTCCCTGGAGCGTTGAAAAATAAGGGGTGACCTTATAGAGGTTTACAAAATTATGAGGGACATGGATAGGATAAATAGGCAAAGTCTTTTCCCTGGGGTCGTGGAGTCCAGAACTAGAGGGCTTAGGTTTAGGGTGAGAAGGGAAAGATATAAAAGAGACCTAAGGGGCAACTTTTTCATGCAGAGTGTGGTATGTGTATGGAATGAGCTGCCAGAGGATGTGGTGGAGGCTAGTACAATTGCAACATTTAAGAGGCATTTGGATGGGTATATGAATAGGAAGGGTTTGGAGGGATATGGGCCGGGTGCTGGCAGGTAGGACTAAATTGGATTGGGATATCTGGTTGGCATAGCCGGGTTGGACCAAAGGGTCTGTTTCCATGCTGTACATCTCTATGAGTCTATGACTCACTTCCATTTGTCTTATTTCTTTTATTCATTTACTTTTCATTCAGATAACTGATATCACATCTGGACACATCTTTTTGTTTCTTAACCCTCACCACAAAATCTTTAATCAGTTGACCTCTTCCGCTCGATATCTTTTGCACTGACCTTCCATTTGATTCTTCCTCTCCCGTCAATATCTATTATCTTCTGATGTGTCCTCAGTTCTGATGAAGAGTCATTATCACACATTATTATTATGTTAACCTTTACCTGTCCACAGATGCCGCCTGACCTGTTGACTACTTTCTGTTTGTTTTCCAGATTTCCAGCAATTTGCTTTTGCCCTCAGAAGGGTTCCAAAGATATTTCAGGTATGACATGCATTTTGCTTGATCTGTATGGCATAAAATTTATCAGTAAGTTCCATACAAGTATGTGTCAATCAAAAAAAAGTGAACATGTATTCAGAAATACGCCAGCCTCATTACAAGGATAAGCCAAAATGCCTGCACAACCCAACCAGCCGTAATTAATTTAGACTCAAATTGATGCTAATTGTTTGATGGTTCCCACCCAGCACCAACTCACCCAATTAAATTGTTTTTCCCTGTAAACTGATCTCAGAGAAGGGCATTAAATACCATGATGAAGTTTAAGAACACAACTCTCAATCTTGCTGAGCTAAAACATCTGTATCTGAACTGTTTGATAGTGTCTACAAGTCCTGCAATTCTACATCCTCAAAGTGAGTGATCTCTGTTGAGGAATCTTCGTCTTTCTCCTGCAGGATGTTTGCTGAGCATGTAGGAGCAGAAGGGCATGATTTAAAACTGTCATCATTGTGCACAGGAATCTTTTACACTGGTTGCTGGCATCCAGTCAACATGACTGAGTGATACATGCCCTGTGACCGTGTGTGGCTGAAGATTCCCATTTTTCCTGTTTGACATCACCAATGGGGACACTTATTGACACTTAGCCTCCTTCTCTATTGCTGTCAGTATGCGGATAGCTGGAGGACTACCTTCAATTCTTGGCCTATCTCTGATGTCTTGTATTCCTTCCTCCAGCAAGGAGGAAAAGAAGAGACCTTTCGGTGGATTTCCTTATCTCAATTGAGCTGGTTGCTTCCTCACAGGCTGAAAGACCACTTCGATATCTGTATAATGCCATTGCTGTATCAAAATGATCCATACTTGATGACCTAATTGGACAAGTTGGTTGCCCACATCTTTGGTGGAAATGTGTTGCTGGAAAAGCGCAGCAGGTCAGGCAGCATCTAGGGAACAGCAGAATCGACGTTTCGGGCATTAGCCCTTCTTCAGGAATGATTCCTGAAGAAGGGCTAATGCCCGAAACGTCGATTCTCCTGTTCCCTAGATGCTGCCTGACCTGCTGCGCTTTTCCAGCAACACATTTCCATCTCTGATCTCCAGCATCTGCAGACCTCACTTTCTGCCCACATCTTTGGAGCAGGCAGCCATTCTGATTCCCAGCTCATTCTTGGGGAAGATCTCATGCATAAGCAGAACACGCCAGTGAAGTTCCCTGAACTTTCCCAGTTATCCCTGTGCAAATAGAGCTGGGAAAATCCAGCCTATGAGTGAAAGTAAAGCAGTGTATTAAGTACAATACTTGTGAGGGTCACTTTTTAAGATGATACTGAATTTCAGTTGCGTATGATGGCCTGATAGGGTTGTGAGTAAGTGCCTAGACAGAGAAGGATGGGTACAATGCAAGGTAAACTGGCATGAGGAGTGATGCGCAGAGTAGATGAAGGAAAATATATGAGGAATGGAGTTAGTTGTACATCAGGATATACTTGAATATCTCGTGCCATTCATCTTTCCAGATCTGACTCAACTGAGGTGAATTCACACATCATACATTTCATTATCTCTATTTGAGGACAACATTGTTACTGACTGCAGTATATGGTTTTTCTTACAGTTTGCCAATTGGTTTTGCTTTAATCGCACCACTAAATACAATAGCCATTTTCTTCACAGAAATGATTCAGGAAATCAAAAACCCAAACATGCCAACAGCATTTCCGCTTTGTTTGGAAATCTATCATTAAAGAGATAAGAACAACTAACTTTCTCAAAAACAGAACATAGTTTCAGAAGATTTGGCCCTCAAATTGGGTAGCTGGTGAGCTCTTGGGACAGAAGGACCTGAAGATTGTACTTTAGTGGTCGAAAAGTGAGGCGCTGGTAAAGCACAGCAGGTCAGGCAGCATCCAAGGAGCAGAAGAGTTGACATTTCCGGCATGAGTTCCTTGGATGCTGCCTGACCTGCTGTGCTTTTCTCCAGCACTACACCTTCGAATCTGACTCTCCAGCATCTGCAGTCCTCACTTTCTCTCTGTAGGAACAATGGGTCAAGGGATGGTGGGTAGGAGGGTTGATGAGAAGGTTGACTGCTCAGCCTCATTTTTAGATCATTAGACAATAAGCTTTATAATTTAAGATGCTGCCTGACTTGCTGTGCTTTTCCAGCACCACTCTAATCCTGAAGCATAAAACCAGTCAACCTAATATCTGTCTCTGGGAAAAATTCCACCATCCATTTTTAAAGTAGCAGGATGTTTAGAAAATCATCAGAACAACAGGCAGAGTCAACATAGTTTTGAGAAAGGGAGATAACGTTTGATAAATTTGTTAGAGTTTTTGAGAATTTAGCAAATGGAGTGAATTAAGGGGAATAAATAGATGCAATATATTTGGATTTCAAAAAAAAATTCAATTAAGCATCAGAACAAAACTGTAAGTGGAGTGCCACAAGAATCCGTGCAGAGCCTTCAGTTATTTAAAATCCAAATTAATGATTTGGATATGAGGTTTAGCTGCATTCCAAGTAAATTTGCTGATGATACAAAAATAAATAGGAATGCAAGTTGTTTGGAGAACGTAGCAAGTCTGCAAAGAGATGTAGATAGATTAAGTAAATATGAAACCCTCTGCGTGAATAAGTTGCTCCTTAGGTCTCTTTTATATCTTTCTCCTCTCACCCTAAACCTATGCCCTCTAGTTCTGGACTCACCCACCCCAGGGAAAAGACTTATCTATTTATCCTATCCACGCACCTCATGATTTTATAAACCTCTATAAGGTCACCGCTCAGACTCCGATGCTCCAGGGAAAACAGCGCCAGCCAATTCAATCTCTCTCCATAGCTCAAATCCTCCAAATCAGATAACATCCTTGTAAATCTTTTCTGAACCCTTTCAAGTTTCACAATATCTTTCCGATAGGAAGGAGACCCAGAATTGCACAAAATTTTCGAAAAGTGGCCTAACCAATGTCTTGTACAGCTGCAACATGACCTCCCAACTCCTGTACTCAATACTCTGACCAATAAAGGAAAGCATACCAAACGCCTTCTTCACTTCCTACCTACCTACCCTTTACTTTCAAGGAGCTATGAATCTGCACACCAAGGTCTCTTTGTCCAGACACACTCTCTAGGACCTTACCATTAAGTGTATAAGTCCTGCTAAGATTTGCTTTCCCAAAATGCAGCACCTCACATTTATCTGAATTAAACTCCATCTGCCACTTCTCAGTCCATTGGCCCATCTGATCAAGATTCTGTTGTAATCTGAGGTAACCCTCTTCGCTGTCCACTACACCTCCAATTTTGGTGTCATCTGCAAACTTACTAACTATACCTCTTATACTCACATCCAAATCATTTATATAATTGATGTAAAGTAGTGGATCCAGCACCGATCCTTGTGGCACTCCACTGGTCACAGGCCTCCAGTCTGAAAAACAACCCTCCACCACCACTCTCTGTCTCCTACCTTTGAGCCAGTTCTGTATTCAAATAATGAGTTCTCTCTGTATTCCAAGAGATCTAACCTTGCTAACCAGTCTCCCATGGGAACCTTGTCGAACCTTGTTGAAATCCATATAGATCACATCTACCGCACTGCCCTCATCAATCCTCTTTGTTACTTCTTCAAAAAACTCAATCAAGTTTGTGAGACATGATGTCCCATGCACAAAGCCATATTGACTATCCCTGATCAGTGCTTGCCTTTCCAAATACATATACATCCTATCCCTCATGATTCCCTCCAACACCTTGCCCACCACCGACATCAGACTCAGTGGTCTACAGTTCCCTGGCTGGTCCCTACCAACTTTCTTAAACAGCGGCACTATGTTTTCCAACCTCCAGTCTTCCGGCACCTCACCTGTGACTATCGATGATACAAATATCTCAGCAAGAGGTCCAACAATCACCTCTCTAGCTTCCCACAGAGTTCTAGTGTACACCTGATCAGGCCCTGGGGGTTTATCCACTTTTATGTGTTTCAAGCCATCCAGCACTTCCTCCTCTGTAATATGGACATTTTGCAAGATGTCACCATTTATTTCCCTACATTCATTATCTTCCATATCCTTTTCCACAATAAATACTGATGCAAATACTCATTTAGTATTGCCCCCATTTCCTGTGACTCCATACAAAGGTCACCTTGCTGATTTTTGAGGGATCCTATTCTCTCCCTAGCTACCCTTTTGTCCTTAATGTATTTGTAAAAACCCTTTGGATTCTCCTTAATTCTGTTTGCAAAAGATATCTCATGTCACCTTTTTGCCCTCCTGATTTCTCTCTTAAGTATACTCCTACTGCCTTTATAATCTTCTAAGGATTCACTTGATCTATCCTGTTTATACCTGACATATGCTTCCTTTTTATTTTAACCAAACCCTCAATTTCTTTAGTCATCCAGCATTCCCTATACCTACCAGCCTTTCCTTCACCCTCACAGAAATATACTTTCTCTGGACTCTCGTTATCTCATTTCTGAAGGCTTCCTATTTTCCAGCTGTCCCTTTACTTGAAAACATCTGCCCCCAGTCAGCTTTCGAAAGTCCTGGCCAAGTACCGTCAAAATTGGCCTTCCTCCAATTTAGAACTTCAATTTCTCCCAACTTTGCTAAAACCTATTCCATCCTTCCAGTCCTGATGAAAGGTCACCAATCTGAAATGCTAAATCTATTTCTTTTACCACAGGTACTGCCTGACTTCCTGAGTATTTTCTGTTTTTCCTCGTCACATTATAAGATTTGGTGTATACTGCTTATTTTCCCCCCTAATCAACATGTTCAGAGATGTTATTACACTGCTCTGGAGTAGGTGGGGCTTGAACCTGGGGCCTTACAGCTCAGAGGTAGGGACCCCACCATGACATCACACTGTTTTAAATTCATCAAGTATTTGCAGCCAAATTGTTATGATTGGCTGGCAACTAT
The DNA here is from genome assembly GCF_004010195.1 of Chiloscyllium plagiosum. Classification (NCBI taxonomy): domain Eukaryota; kingdom Metazoa; phylum Chordata; class Chondrichthyes; order Orectolobiformes; family Hemiscylliidae; genus Chiloscyllium; species Chiloscyllium plagiosum. The sequence goes on along the minus strand of NC_057720.1, from coordinate 35,035,369 downwards.
ACATTTGACATCAGCTGCAGGTGTACATATAAAAACGACAAACAGCCGTGGCCCCAAAACAGATCCTTGTGGGATACAACTAGTAACTGATCTCCAGGGTGAATATTTCCCATCTACCACCACCCTTTGTATTCTTTCAATGAACCAATTTCTGATCCAAACTGCTAAATCACCCTCAATTCCATGCCTTTGTATTTTGTGCAGTAGCCTACTGTGGGGAACTTTATCAAACACTTTACTGAAATACATATTCACCACATCAACTGCTTTACCCTCACACTACCTCAAAGAACTCAATAAGGTTTGTGAGGCACAACCTACCCTTCATAAAACCATGTTGACTATCCCTAATCAAGTTGTTTCATTCTCGATGATTATAAATCTTATCTCTCATAATCCTTTCCAACACTTTACCCACAACTGAAGTAAGGCTAATTGGTCTGTAATTACCAGGGTTGTCCCTCTTGAACAAGGGAACAACATTTGCTATCCTCCAGTCTTCTGGCACTATTTCTGTAGACAACGACGACATAAAGATCAAAGCCAAAGTCTCTGCAATCTCTTCTCTAGCTTCTGAGAGAATCCTAGGATAAATCCGATCTGGCCCAGGGGACTTGTGTATTTTCACACTGTCAGAATTGCTAACACCTCCTCCTTATGAACCTCAATTCCATCTAGTTCAATAGCCTGTATCTCAGTATTCTCCTCAGCAACATTGTCTTTTTCCAGTGTGAATACTGACAAAAAAAAATTCATTTAGCGCCTCTCCTATCTCTTCAGACTCCAAGCACAACTTTCCACTACTGTCCTTGACAGGTCCTAATCTTACACTAGTCATTTTTTTCTCCCTGAGATAGCTGCAGAAAGCTTTAGAGTTTTCCTTGATCCTACCTCCCAAAGACTTCTCATGTCCCCTTCTGGCTCTTCTCAGCTCTCTCTTTCAGTCCTTCCTGGCAAATTGCTATACTCAAGTACCCTAACTGATTCTTCACGTCTCATCTTTATGTAAGCCTCCTTCTTCCTCTTGACATGAGCTTCAGCGTCTTTAGTAAGCCACGGTTCCCTCACTTTGAATTACTTAGATTGGAAACAATTCAAAGATGATTAACAGGTCGGATTTCTGGAATGAAGAGATTGTCTTACGAGGAGAGGTTGAACAGAATGGTCTGGTACTCATTGCAGTTTGGAAGGACGCGCGGTAATCTTACTGAAACATTTTAAATTAGGAAGGGAATTGACAGGCTGAAGCTGGGAGGATATTTCATTAAGTCAGAGAATCAAAGAACGAGGGGTATAATTTCAAATTAAGGGGTTTCCTATTTAGGGTGAGGAGAACTTCCTTCTCTCAGATGCTTTTAGTGTTTGCAATTCTCTCCCCGCAGTGGGTAGTGGTGGCTGTGTTGTTGAATATATTCAAGGCTCAGTTGGACAGCTTTTTGATCCACAAATGAGTCAAGGGCTATGAGGGATAGACAGAAGAATGAAGCTCAGTCCACATCAGATCATGATCACACTGATTGGTGGAGCAGGTTCAAGAGTGCTTATCTCCTTATGTCACAGTCTAATTCATCACAGTAAATTCCACCGTCACCTTTTTTTAGGCATTAGTCTGTTTAAGAGTAAGAAAAAAAGACATTTTAATGTTTTTACATTCAGTCAATATAAAAGCAAAATATTATGGAAACTGAAGCCAAATCAAATAATTTCCAAGTTTTTGCTTGGTGCCGGCTTTGTTGCAATTGCATATAGCTACAATTGTCATGGCAATATATATATACAATTGCATCATATTATTCTTTAATTTTGGTGTGGTTAAATTAAAAATAATGAGTTTTTCTTCCCCAAGCAATTTTACTGAGTTTATCTATGAATGAAAGGCCCTACATTACAGAAGAGGAAAAGTCTGGTCTTTTCATAGGAGGGGTAAATCCCAATGCCAAAGATAACAGTGTTTACACTTCACTTTGAAACTTCTTGTGAAAATAAAATTGAGCAAACAATAGAACAAACTCAATCTCTTATAGTCACAAATAGACAGTTCACAAACAGATAAATGACTCCAGATGAGGAAAGTAGGCTGTGAAGAAAGGAAGAATAATGGTTCCTGAAATAATGCAAAGGAAATGGTTAATGATTAGTGAAGAGTCCTACAGTGCAGCACTTAACTTTATCTGATGACTGAACATTTTTATTAACTGAATAGAAATGCCTTTCTCCTCAGAAACTGAGTTGTTTTATAACAAACCCTGCTGCTTTCACTGCAGTTGTTAAATAGTTGAGTTGTAACTTCTAGTGAACTAAATTCTCTTGCTCACATCACACAAAGTACTTTGATCCTTAACTGTTCATGTGACATTGAGAACTATGTATATTCTTCTGATATTCTGACCAGGTAAATGTTGGAACTTTGTGTGATTATAAGTTATGAAACAAAACATGATTATGCTTTTGGAGGGTGTGGAGAGTAGGGTTAGGTACTGTGAGTTGGGAGTCACAGGTAAATGGGTTAGGATTTGGAATAAGAAATTTAGTGAATATCCACAATGCAGTGTTTCTATTCTGAAAAGTTTGTAATGAATTAGGTAACATTATCTGATCCATCTTCTCTGTAAATGCCAAATAACTGGAATGAATACATAGAGCCATAGAGATGTATAGCATGAAAACAGACCCTTCGGTCCAACTCATTCATGCTGACTAGCTATCCCAACCCAATCTAGTCCCATTTGCCAGCACTTGGCCCACAATCCTCCAAACACTTCCTATTCATATACCCATCCAGATGCCTTTTGAATGTTGCAATTATACCAGCCTCCACCACTTCCTCTGGCAGCTCATTCCATACACACACCACTCTCTGCGTGAAAACGTTGCCCCTTAGGACGCTTTTATATCCTTCCCCTCTCACCCTAAACTTATACCCTCTAGTTCTGGACTACCCCACCCCAAGAAAATGACCTTGTTTATTTATTCTATCCATGCCCCTCATGATTTTATAAACCTCTATGAGGTCACCCTTCAGCCTCCGACGCTCCAGGGAAAACAGCCTTAGCCTATTCAATCTCTCCCTTTAGCTCAAATCCCCCAACCCATGAAATGAACAGATTTGATACTGAGTCGAGAGTGGGGTGCTGGAAAAGTACAGCAGGTCAAGCAGCATCTGAGGAGCAGGAGGATTGACGTTTCGGGCATCGGCTCTTCATCAGGAATGATGCTTGTGAGCTGAGGGGAGTGGACAGATAAATAAGAAAGAGGTGGGTCTGGGGGTAAGGTAACTGAGAGTGCGATAGGTAGACAAAGGTGGGGGTAATGGTGATATGTTGGAGAGTAGGGTGGGGCATATAGGTGGGAAGGAAGATAGACAGGTTATGAGGACAGTGCTGAGTTGGAACTGGGATAAATGGGGGGTGGAGAAATGAGGAAACTGATGAAATACACATTCATACCATATGGTTGAAGGGTCCCAAGGCAGAAGATGAGGTGTTCTTCCTCCAAGCATCAGGTGGATAGGGTGTGGATAGAGGAGACCCAGAGCCTGCATGTCCTTGGCGGAGTGGGAAGGGAGAAAGTGAGGACTGCAGATGCTGGAGATCAGAGCTGAAAATGTGTTGCTGGAAAAACGCAGCAGGTCAGGCAGCATCCAAGGAGCAGGCGAATTGACGTTTTGGGCATGAGCCCTTCTTCAGGAATGAGGAAAGTGTGCCAAGCAGGCTAAGATAAAAGGTAGGGAGGAGGGACTTGGGGGACGGGCATTGGAAATGCGATAGGTGGAAGGAGGTTAAAGTGAGGGTGATAGGCCGGAGTGGGGGTAGAGGCGGAGAGGTCAGGAAGAAGATTGCAGGTTAAGAAGGTGGTACTGAGTTCGAGGGTTGGGACTGAGACAAGGTGGGAGGAGGAGAAATGAGGAAACTGGAGAAATCTGAGTTCATCCCTTGTGGTTAGAGGGTTCCTAGGTGGAAGATGAGGTGCTCATCCTCCAGCCTTCGTGTTGCTATGGTCTGGCGATGGAGGAGTCCAAGGACTTGCATGTCCTTGGTGGAGTGGGAGGGGGAGTTGAAGTGTTGAACCACGGGGTGGTTGGGTTGGTTGGTCCAGGTGTCTCAGAGGTGTTCTCTGAAACGTTCTGCAAGTAGACGGCCTGTCTCCCCAATATAGAGGAGGCCACAGCAGAGGCAGTAAATAGTATGTGTGGAGGTGCAAGTGAATTTGTGGCAGATATGGAAGGATCCCTTGG
>NC_057720.1:35018710-35030635 GCF_004010195.1 Chiloscyllium plagiosum | reverse complement strand
CCCCCCACACACACAGGCTGGAATCAAACCCGGGTGCCTGTGAGGTGCTAACCACTGAGCCACCGCGCCACTCCCCCTCTCCCTGCAGTCCGCGGTCAAAAGCGCTGTGGGCTGTTTGAAATCTGAAGGGTCCTTGCCTCGGCCCTGCGTCCCCCACCGACCCCTCCCCACCCTCCTTCGGCCGGATACGTTTTCAAATTTACTCCGGGGCGCTCAGCTTCCAACGTTAAGAGACAGGACTGGTGCCAAGCCCGTACCTTAACACAGCACGTGTCTGGTAAGCCGGGTTAGGCTCACCTTGATCTGATTGCTCTTTTGCTTTTCTTGTTAGAAGTACGATTTCAGACCAGCCCTGACTCGCATCCGTTCTACGTCTCCTTCGTGTTCGAGCACAAATCCAAAAATTACTGCCTGTACTGCAAACGGACAGCCGATAAACCACAATTAGACCTGGCGCCAGAGGTAATATCATCTCTGACTGATCACAGGCTTGACTCGAAACCAAGTAATAATGACCGCATTATTTCTCCGCGAGTTCCTTTTCTGAGCCAACAGGCAGATGGAGTTTAATTCAGATAAATGCGAGGTGCTGCATTGTGGGAAAGCAAATCTTAGCAGGACTTATACGCTTAATGGTAAGGTCCTAGGGAGTGTTGCTGAACAAAGAGACCTTGGAGTGCAGGTTCATAGCTCCTTGAAAGTGGAGTCGCAGGTAGATAGGATAGTGAAGGCAGCGTTTGGTATGCTTTCCTTTATTGGTCAGAGTATTGAGGACAGGAGTTGGGAGGTCATGTTGCGGCTGTACAGGACATTGGTTAGGGCAAAAGTGAGGCCTGCAGATGCTAGAAACCAGAGTCTCGATCAGAGTGGTGCTGGAAAAGCACAGCAGGTCAGGCAGCATCCGAGGAGCAGGAAAATCGATATTCCAGGCAAAAGCCCTTCGTCAAGAATGGAGGCTGGGAGCCTCCGGGGTGGAGAGATAAGTGAGAGGGAAAGGGGGAGGGGAGAAGGTGGCAAAGAGTACAATGGGTGGTTGGGGGTGGGGATGAAGGCGATAGGTCAGAAAGGAGGGTGGAGTGGTTGCAGTGAGAAAAAGACTCACTGAGAGCCTTATGGAGAGAGGAGAACTTCTTCAAGGTAGGCATCCTTGCAAGAGGATTTGCAGTAAGGTTAAAATCAACTAGGCAAAAGTGAGGACTGCCGATGATGGAAATCCACCTATTGTACTCTTTGCTACCTTCTCCCCAGCCCCACTCCCACTCTCCACCCTGCAGGCACCCGACCTCTATTCCTGATGAAGAGCATTTGCCCAAAACGTTGATTTTCCTGCTCCTCGGATGCTGCCTGACCAACTGTGCTTTTCCAACACCACTCTAATCTGGACTCTGATTTCCAGCATCTGCAGTCCTCACTTTTGTCCTGTCAGTGAAGGCTGCTCTGGAATACTGTGTTCAATTCTGGTCACCTTGTTATAGGAAGGATATTATTCTGCTGGAGAGGGTTCAGAAGAAATTTACCAGGATGTTGTTGGGAATGGAAGGTTTCAGTTACAAGGCAAGGCTGGATAGGCTGGGACTTCTTTCACTGGAGTGCAGGAGGCTGAGAGGTGACCTGACAGAGCTTAATAAAATAATGAGGGGTGTAGGTAAGATGAATGGCAAGTGTCTTTTCCCTAGGGTGAAGGATTTCAAGATTGAGGGCATATTTTAAAGTGAGAGGAGAAACATTTTAAAAAGACATGAGAGGCATGAGAGTGGTTCATTGTGGAATGAACTTCCAGAGGATGTGATGGATACAGCTACAGTTACAACGTTTAAGTACACTGTATAAGTACATGAATAGGAAAGGTTTGGAGGGATGTGGGCCAGGTACAAGCAGGTGGGGCTAGTTTGGTTTATGATTATGGACTGGTTGGATCGAAGGATCTGTTTCTGTGCTGTATGACTTAATAAGTCATAATTTAAACCATGCATTAAGTCAGTACTCAAATTACCTTGTTGACTTATTGAGTGCTCTTACATGTTAAGCAACTTAAAGCTGCTCAAATGACCAGTAGTTTCTGAGAAAGAAGGCTCCAACAAATATAACTGCATTTTGTTCAGATATCACAATACTCCAGCCACACTCAGCAATCTCTCTTTAGCCTTCAGGCACATAGTTTAGTTTATTCTGAAATATCAAAAGTTGAGTATCTACCTGTGAAAATAATTTAAAAGAGAAAATTTATGTATTTTATATATTATAGTATATATTATTGTTCATATATATATATATATATCCCTCATCAGTACAGCATTTAAGAGGCATTTGGATGGGTATATGAATAGGAAGGGTTTGGGAGGGATATGGGCCGGGTGCTGGCAGGTGGGACGAGATTGGGTTGGGATATCTGGGTCAGCATGGACGGGTTGGGCCGAAAGGTCTGTTTCTGTGCTGTACATCTCAGACTCGATGTTGTGTCACCTCCTCTTCGGTCACCTCCCCCACTGCTCCCATCAAGCCGAAGCGTTTTCAGTGTGTGTGTGTGTGTGTGTGTGTCCCCCTCCCTGGTGAGCAACGCGTTTGCGCGCCTCCCTTCTCACCCTCTCCCGTTTGTCCTCCCAGGACAACACTGACCGACCCAAGATGGCGGCCTCCGACATCTCCAACCTCTTCAGGATGACGATGGACAGCCAGCGGTACAAATTCCAGTCCTACCTGTGCGACGGCTGGTTCCTCTGCATGACAAAGAATGCTCTCGAACTGAACAGAGGAGCTCAGGCCGAAAGCGTGCTCTTCGACCTGGAGTCATAGTCGGGGGGGGGGGATGAAAACTTCCCACCCTTTTCAGGCCAGGAGCAGGGAGCTTTGTTGGTTTTCCCAGTCACCTTCAGTCGCGTTCCTAAATGCCAGTCCACCCCCGACGACAATGAGCGGTTCGCGTCGCTGTCGACGCAATCGTTTCTTTGAACGGAGGTGTGGGTCAGGATGATTTGATCCCCCCCCCCAAGGACACAGAGCAGTCCGGTTCAGAGAGGTCGGGTCCCTTCAGCTTTTTTCAGTTAGCGGGTTCACCAGCACCACCCACTCCCCCCCATCTCCCCAACCCCCACCCCCCGCTGGGGGTTACTCCAGTGCCATGGGTGACATCTCTCCTTTCCAGTCCGCGCACATCCCCCCCCCCCCTCCCGGGGGGGGCAAGAGCGACGGCGAAAATTCACCAGCCGCTCCCCGTTTCCGTCTTCGGGCGAGTCATTCCCCGGGCCCCCACCCCATCGTGTCCACCTTGGAGCAGGACGAGTCTCCATTCTTGTCCTTTTTTTTGGGGGGGGGTCTCTCAGTGGTTAGCACGGCTGCCCCACGGCACCAGGGACCCGGGTTCGATTCCAGCCTCAGGCGGCTGTCTGTGTGTGGAGTTTGCACATACTCCCCCCGTGTCTGCGTGGGTTTCCTCCCACAGTCCAAAGATGTGCAGGTTAGGGTGGATTGGCCAATTCCCCCTGACCCTGCACATCTTTGGACTGTGGGAGGAAACCGGAGCACCCGGAGGAAACCCACGCAGACACTGGGAGAATGTGCAAACTCCACACAGTCAGTCGCCTGAGGCGGGAATTGAACCCGGGACCCTGGTGCCGTGGGGCAGCCGTGCTAACCACTGTGCCACCGTGCCGCCCATTACAATTGGTCAATTGTAAGTGCACAGTTTCGCCACAGAGCACAGAAGCTTTAACCTCTGTGTTGCTGGACAGACTTGCGTTCGGCCACCCTTGCTCTATTAAACTGATAACCTTGCTTCTACAGACCGCACTCCATCGATTCCTTTGACCGATCTCAAAGCCGGGGGTGGGGGTGGGGGGGGGGGGGGGGGGGGTGGGGGGTTCACTCACTCTCTCCTCAATTCAGGAGAGGCAGGATAACACCCAGAATCTGACCCGTGGTGTTATACGGAGGTACAGCATGGAAACAGACCGCCAGATATCCCAACCCGATCTGGTCCCACCTGCCAGCACGCAGCCCATGTCCCTCCAAACCCTTCCTATTCATATACCCATCCAAATGCCTCTTAAATGCTGTAATTATACCAGCCTCCACCACTTCCTCTGGCAGCTCATTCCATACACGTACCACCCTCTGTGTGAAAACGTTGCCCCTTAGGTCTCTTTTATATCTTTCCCCTCTCACCCTAAACCTATGCCCCTCTAGTTCTGGACTCCCCCACCCCAGGGGGAAAAGACCTTGTCTATTTATCCTATCCATGCCCCTCATGATTTTATAAACCTCTCTAAGGTCACCGCCTCAGCCTCCGACGCTCCAGGGAATACAGCCCCAGCCTCTTCAGCCTCTCCCTGTAGCTCAAACCCTCCAACTTTGGCAACATCCTTGTAAATCTTTTCTGAACCCTTTCAAGTTTCACAACATCTTTCCGATAGGAAGGAGACCAGAATTGCACGCAGTATTCCAACAGCGGCCTAACCAATGTCCTGTACAGCCCCAACATGACCTCCCAACTCCTGTACTCAATACTCTGACCAATAAAGAAAAGCATACCAAACGCCTTCTTCACTATCCTATCTACCTGCGACTCCACTTTCGAGGAGCTATGAACCTGCACTCCAAGGTCTCTTTGTTCAGCAACACTCCCTAGGACCTTACCATTAAGTGTATAAGTCCTGCTAAGATTTGCTTTCCCAAAATGCAGCACCTCGCATTTATCTAAATTAAACTCCATCTGCCACTCCTCAGCCCATTGGCCCATCTGGTCCAGATCCTGTTGTAATCTGAGGTAACCCTCTTCGCTGTCCACTACACCTCCAATTTTGGGGTCATCTGCAAACTTACTAACTGTACCTCTTATGCTCGCATCCAAATTATTTATACAAATGACAAAAAGTAGAGGGCCCAGCACCGATCCTTGTGGCACTCCACTGGTCACAGGCCTCCAGTCTGAAAAACAACCCTTCACCACCACCCTCTGTCTTCTACCTTCAAGCTAGGTCTATATTCAAGTGGCTAGTCCCTCCTGTATTCCATGAGATCTAACCTTGCTAACCAGTCTCCCATGGGGAACCTTGTTGAACGCCTTACTGAAGTCCATATAGATCACATCCACCGCTCTGTCCTCATCAATCCTCTTTGTTACTTCTTCACAAAAACTCAATCAGGTTTGTGAGACATGATTTCCCACGCACAAATGCTTGGGTGGTTTTTTCTGAAGACTTGCTCTCGGCAACGTTAGGTGATTGTTTGCAAACCGGCTCCGTTACTGCTCAGCTGCGCCACGAATTATCGACGATTTGTTCTGGATTTTACTTGTTTCTCAATAAAATGAGATCGACGTCTGGTTTGCCATCGCTCACTGCTTCTCTTGGTGTTTTTGTTTTAACCCCCTTCCCAATCAGTGGGGAAACCTGTTCAATTTGGTCCCTCGATCCTCCAACGCCGGGCTCTGTAACCCACTGACCCATCTTCCTCTCCGCAAAGTGAAAGGGGGGGGGGCAGAGTCGGTTCGCGAAAGGCTCATGTCTCAGTCAGCTGGGTTTGTCGAGGAAAAGCCAATGCGAGAAAGGGCTGGCGCATCGCGACGCCGCCAGGGGCACACCCGAGAGGGCACAGCCTGGAATGGAGAGAGAAGGGGTGGGGGTGGGGGGGGGTGGTTGAGAGGGAGGAGGGGACCGCTCGGGGAACCCAATCCACAAAGGGGCTTTCGGGTAAAACTTGTATGGACTGTGCAGAATTAGCCAGGATAGATAGACAGGGCGGTTATAAAAAGGCGTTTGGCACGCTTGCCTTCATTACTCAGTCACAGAAGATAGAACATTCCAGCGCAGTAACAGGCCCTTCGGCCCCTCGATGTTGCACCGACCTGTGGAACCAACCTGAAGCCCATCTAACCTACACCATTCCATTCTCATCCATGTGCCTCTCCAATGGCCAGTTCAATGCCCTTAAAGTTGACGAGTCTACTCCTGTACCACACCCCCTACTACTCTCTGAGTAAAGACACTACCTCTGACGTCTGTCCTATATCTATCACCCCCTCAATTTAAAGCTATGTCCCCTCGTGCTGGCCATCACCATCCGAGGGAAAAGGCTCTCTCTGTCCACCCTATTGAACCGTCTGATTATCTTGTATGTCTCAATTCAGTCCCCTCTCAACCTCCTTCTCTCTAACGAAAACAGCCTCAAGTCCCTCAGCCTTCCCTCCCATACCAGGCAACATCCCGGTAAATCTCCTCTGAACCCTTTCCAAAGCTTCCACATCCTTCCTATAATGCGGTGACCAGAACTGTACGTAATACTCCAAGTGCGGCCACAGAGTTTTGTACAGCTGCAGCAGGACCTCATAACTCCGAAACTCAGTCCCTCTACCGCTAAAAGCTAACACACCGTACGCCTTCTTAACAACCCTGTCAACCTGGGTGGCAACTTTCAGGGATCTGTGTACCTGGACACCGAGATCTCTCTGCTCATCTACACTACCAAGAGTTTTAGCCCAGTACTCTGCATTCCTGTTACTCCTTCCAAAGTGAACCACCTCCCACTTTTCTGCATTAAACTCCATTTGCCACCTCTCAGCCCAGCTCTGCAGCTTATCTATGTTTCTCTGTAAACCTACAACATCCTTCAGCAATATCCACAACTCTACCGACCTTAGTGTCAATTTACTAACCCATCCTTCTTCGCCCTCATCCAGGTCATTTATAACAATGACAAACAGCAGTGGACCCAAAACAGATCCTTGCAGTGCCCCACTAGTAAGTACCCCATTACTCCTTGGAGTATAGGAGTTGGGATGCCACATTGGGGTTGTACAGGACTTGGGTGAAGCCTCGTCTGGATTATTGTGTCCAGTTCTGGTCGCCCCGTTATAGGAAGGATATTGTTAATCTGGAGAGGGTTCAGAAGAGATTTACCAGGAATGTTGCTGGAAAGCTTGAATCAGAAAGAAAGACTGGAATTTCTTTTTCACTGGAATGTCGGAGGTTGGGAGGTGACCTTATAGACATTTATAAAATGATGAGGGGCGTAGATCGGGTTAATGGGAGTATTTTTCCCCCTCAGATTGGGGAACCTCAAGACTAGGGGGCACATTTTTAAGGTGAGAGGAGAGAGGTTTAAAATAGGGATGAGGGGCAACTTGTTTTCACACTTCCTGAGGAAGTGGGGGATGGCAGCATGATTACAGCGTTGAAAAGGTACGTCCGTGAATAGCAAAGATTTGGGGGGGGATATGGGTCAGCAGTCGGAGGGTGGGGACTCGCTTAGCTTGGGAGTGCAGCCTGGTTGGAGTGAAAGGTCTGTTTCCTCATGAAGGTACAAAGTAAATCGAGCAATTAAATAAGTTAATACCCGGCCTGTTGTGTATAAAGCCTGGAAACTTGCAAGACTTTGGGAGAGTTCCGCGTTTAACTGAACAGGCTGACTCTCAGATAAAAATCACTGACTGTATCTGACTCTCTGGGGCTGTTGGTCACCATCAACAAGAATAAAACATCTTGCCTGCTTCCAGGAGACGTGAGAGATAACATTTGCTGGAGAGCCACACTGGGGAGGTGCAATGAAAGGGAAGTGGTGGCGTGATTCAGGGCTGAGTTTGTGAGGCGATAGACGATCCAATTTGAGTGTGAACCTATATGGGTAAGCGATGGAAGGCGTTTGCCCGAAACGTCGATTCTCCTGCTCCTCGGATGCTGCCTGACCTGCTGTGCTTTTCCAGCACCTCACTCTCGACTCTAATCTCCAGCATCTGCAGACTTCACTTTCGCCTGGTAAGTGGAAAAGCCCTGGGGAAAATGGATGGACAGAGAGAGCTGGGTGTTCAGGTCCGTTGTTCCCTGAAGGTGGCAACGCAGGTCAGTAGAGTGGTCAAGAAGGCATAATACGGCCTGCTTTCCTTCATCGGACGGGTGATTTAGTACAAGAGTTGGCAGGTCCTGTTACAGTTGTATAAGACATTGATTTGACCGAATACCGCGTACAGTTCTGGTCGCCACATTACCAAAAGGATGTGGACGCTTTGGAGAGGATGCAGGGGAGGTTCACCAGGATGCTGCCCTGGTATGGAGGGCGCTAGCTATGAAGAGAGGTTGAGTAGATTAGGATTATTTTCATTAGAATGTCGGAGGTTAAGGGGGGGACCTGATTGAGGTCGACAAAATCATGAGAGGTACAGACAGGGTGGATAGCAAGAGGCTTTTCCCCAGAGTTGGGGGAGGACTCAATTACTAGGGGTCACGAGTTGTCTCTCTGTAACCTTACACCATCCTTCGTCACTATCCACAACTCCACCAACCTTAGTGTCATCTGCAAATTTGCTAACCCACCCTCCTCCGGGTCATTTATAACAATGACAAACAGCAGTGGACCCAAATCAGATCCTTGCGGTACCCCACTAGTAACTACCCCATTACTCCTTGGAGAATAGGAGTTGGGACATCACATTGGGGTTGTACAGGACTTGGGTGAAGCCTCGTCTGGATTATTATGTCCAGTTCTGGTCGCCCCGTTATAGGATCTTGTTAATCTGGAGAGGGTTCAGAGGAGATTTACCAGGGTGCTGCCGGGAACAGGAAGCTTGAATTCGAAAGAAAAGTTGGAAAGGCTTTCGCTGGAGCGTCGCAGGTTGAGAGGCGACTGGTCCAAAATTTGTAAAATAATGAGAGGTATAGACAGAGTTAGCGGGAGTTGTCTTTTCCTGGAGATGGAGGATTTGAAGACGGGGCGGCACATTTTTAAGGTAAGAGGAGGGAGATTTAAGAGAGATCTAAGAGGCGATTTGTTTGCAAGGAGGGCTGTGCATGTGTGGAAGGAACTTCCAGAGCACACAATTACAACATTGAAACGACATTTGGATAGATACATGAAGTGGGCGACACATTGGCACAGTGGTTAGCACTGCTGCCTCACAGTGCCAGAGACCCGGGTTCAATTCCCGCCTCAGGCGACTGACTGTGTGGAGTTTGCACATTCTCCCCGTGTCTGCGTGGGTTTCCTCCGGGTGCTCCGGTTTCCTCCCACAGTCCAAAGATGTGCACGTCAGGTGAATTGACCATGGGAAATTGCCCGTAGCGTTAGGTGTAGGGGTATGGGTGGGTTACGCTTCGGCGGGGCGGTGTGGACTTGTTGGGCCGAAGGGCCTGTTTCCACACTGTAATCTAATCTAAAAACAGAAGAGGACGTAGGTAAGGAGCGGGCAGCTGGGACTAGCTTAGTTTAGGATTATGTTCGGCATGAGCTGGTTGGACCAGAGGATCTGCTTTCTTAATGGATGACTCTTAAAGCAATGGGAGCTACCTCTTGCTTGGTTGTCACACGCCCTAGATTATAGCAGTGACTACAGACTCATCGAATCTGTTCCGCTGAGCATGTGAACGTGATTGAATTTATTGACCCGTGTCCCGAGACACAGTGAAAAGCTTTGTTTAGTGAGCAATACAGGCAGATCACGGAGTTAAGGAGCATAGATAAGTAAATAATTGGTAAACAGCAGCAAAAACACAGGTCCAGGCGAATGTTAAGAGTTTGCGAGTCCATTCAGTGTTCTAACAACAGTAGGGTAGAAACTGTTCCTAAACCGGCTGGTGTGTGTGTGTGTGTGTGTTCAGCCTTCTGTACCTTCTCCCCCCCGATGGTCGAGGCTGGAGAAAAACATTGCCAGGGTGGGATGGAGCTGTACATCCACTTGCAGTAGTCCCACTATCCCATAGCCTTGAATCCAAGCAGCGAATCCTACCTGAACCCCCCTCCCCGGCCAGGACACCCAGATCCCCACCACCTTCTGGGCGAAAACCCTATTTCCTCAAACCTCCCTCCCCCACCCAGCACCTCTCTCAACCTCCTGCCTTTGGAAGTGGGTCTCCCTGTGAGCGATCGGTCAACCGAGGCTGCTGCCTCCCAACCCCTGCCTCCCACCCGCCATGATCTTGTACACCTCCCCCCGGGCAATCCCCCTCAGCTCCACAGACGACCACCCAAGTCTTCATCCTGAAGATTTGGCCCGAAACCAGTGGGTTTTTCCTGCTCCTCGGATGCTGCCTGACCTGCAGCCCCCACACCAATCTTGGCTCTCTTCATCGCTCAACTGCTCCAAAGCCCAAGGCGAGGTCCTGAAGTAATCAGACTCCACCTCTTGCTATCTTAACCTAACGGTTTACTTCACCATCCATCAGCTTTGCTTCAAGAGTTACCAGCCGGCTTACTGTGAAGAGAAACCTAGTGGAACTGCTCCAAAGATGAAATATTTGACATCCATTTGACCAAATTAGCAGCCAACAGTGTCCTCTGGTGGTCACTTACTAATATTACACGTACGCCAGAATTGGCTACAGCCATTTTTCATCTTGGGGCTAAATTGAAATCTTTGAGTGACTAATTTGAGGAGGGTGTTCCTCAAACTCAAGGTAAATTCAGAAGACAAAGCTCGATTCATATTGTGGGCTCCGGTAAACGTTCATCCTGCCTTTTGTGTTCAATTCCACCTTTCCACACTGTAGGGAGTTTAATCTAATCTAATCTGACCTCATCTTTATCGACAAACTCCCTCCCCGACTCTGCTCGGAAGAAACCAGCCCGAGCTCGTCCAGCCTCTCTCTCTCTCTCTCCCTCGCAAAATGGCTCCCCGTTACCAGGCAAGTCTCTTCTGCAGCCCCTTCCCCTGGAGACCAGAGCCAAACCCAAAGTCCCCCCCCCACCGCTCCAACAGCAACCTCCAAGGCTCTTGCAACCTGCGCCCGACTGATAAAGGCCAGTGTGCTCTATGCTTTCCCTCTTAACTTCTCCTGCTACCTTCACGGACCTGAGAATTCGATTAGATTCCCGACAGTGTGGAATCTCCAGTCCACACCGACCCTTCGAGGAGCAGCCCACCCAGACCAACCGCCCTCTGACTAATACATCTATCACTATGTGTAATTTAGCATAGCCAATCCACCCTAACCTGCACATCCCTGAGCACTATGGGTAATTTAGCATGGCCAATCCACCCTAACCTGCACATCTTTGGACTGTGGGAGGAAACCCGCACAGACACGGGGGGGGGGGGAGAATGTGCAAACTCCACACAGACAGTCACCCGAGGCTGGAATAACCCGGGTCCCTGGTGCCGTGAGGCAGCCGTGCCACTTTCTCC
Organism: Chiloscyllium plagiosum; assembly: GCF_004010195.1. NCBI lineage: Eukaryota > Metazoa > Chordata > Chondrichthyes > Orectolobiformes > Hemiscylliidae > Chiloscyllium > Chiloscyllium plagiosum. Next base: position 35,019,528 of record NC_057720.1, on the reverse strand, counting down.
ATCAAATGTTGTCCGAGTACTTTCTGAAAGCTCTTACCAGATCCGGGCCCATCACCTTTCGAGGCAGAGCTTGCCAAGATCTTAAACGCCTTGCTGCTCGATCGAGGGATTGCTTCAGGTAACCACGGGTCTCAGCCAAGACCATTTCAGCTCCTGAATAAAGGCTTCGCGCCAATATTTCTCATCTCTGAAGCCAACATCCAGAAAAGCACCCCCCCCTCCCCCCCGCCGTCCTCCCTCCTCCAGTGTTCAATCCCATGATACCTTGCCACACTCACCTTGACACAAAGACAGCTGCCATCTACCAGAGACGTCACACTCTGCGCCAATTTGTGTTGCGTAGTTTTAATCATATTATGTTTTCAGTGTATCGGACCAGTCCTCTTTTTGCAGTCTGATAGAATCCTTGTCCCTGAGGATAAAGTGGCATCAGTTAGCGCCGTATTCGGTCGGAGCATTGAATACAGGAATTGGGAAGTCACGTTGCGGCTGTATAGGACACTGGTCAGGCCACTTTTGGAATATTGCGTGCAATTCTGGTCTCGAGGAAGGATGTTGTGAAAGGGTGCAGAAAAGATGGACAAGGATGTTGGAGGGTTTGAGCCACAGGGAGAGGTTGGGGGCTGTTTTCCCTGGAGCGTCGGAGGCTGAGGGGTGACCTTTTAGAGGTTTATAAAATCATGAGGGGGCATGGATAGGGTAAATAGACAAAGTCTTTTCCCCCTGGGGTGGGGGAGTCCAGAACTAGAGGGACATAGGTTTAGGGTGAGAGGGGAAAGATATAAAAGAGACCTAAGGGACAACTTTTTCACACAGAG
>NC_057720.1:35016105-35017606 GCF_004010195.1 Chiloscyllium plagiosum | reverse complement strand
TGCTAAATTACCCATAGTGCTCAGGGATGTGCAGGTTAGGGTGAATTGGCCGTGCTAAATTACCCATAGTGCTCAGGGACGTGTAGGTGAAGTGCATTCGCCAGAGTAATAAGGTCGGGGAACGGGTCTGGGTGGGTGTGGGCTTGTTGGGCTAAAGGGCCTGTTTCCACACTGTGGGGGCTTCTATGATCCTGATTATAAAACAAACTCAGTTAATGCCAGGTACTGTTACCTGGAAGTATTATATTTTATGGAAAAGTTGAGTGGAAACTGACAGTTTGGAACTGCTGTGTCAACACAAAGGGACATTGTGGCTTTCTGAAGCACTGCTGGAACTGCCTGGTGCTGGCTGATTGGTGACCTGAGAGCTCTGCTGGCAGTACATTTTTATTAATTTCAAAAATATACTTTATTCATAAAATTATTTTGATATCTACACAATTGGTGATGCTATACGTATACATTGCATTTCTTTACATACAGAGATCGGAATTAATCATTCGTATATACGGGCCTGTATGTTTCCCGTCCATATATTTAGCACTTACTGCGCGGGCCCCCTGTTCTTCTTAGGCAGGCAGACGTTACACAGTCTTTCCCCACCGCGCCTTGGCGTCAGCTGCCCCAAGCTTCAGCGCGTCCCTCAGCACGTAGTCCTGGACCTTAGAATGTGCCAGGCTGCAACACTCAGTCGGGGTCAACTCCTTCAGCTGGAAGATCAGCAGGTTTCGGACCGCCCAGAGAGCGTCCTTCACCAAGTTGATGATCCTCCAGGCGCAGTTGATGTTCGTCTCGGTGTGCGTCCCGGGGAACAGACCGTAGAGCACGGAGTCCCGCGTCACGGCGCTGCTCGGGACAAACCCCACCGCATTCCTCTCCAGACTTCCTCTGCCTAGGCACATTCCAGAAGGAGGTGTGTGACAGTCTCGTCCACCCCCCGCAGCCGCTTCGAGGGCAGCGTGCGGCGCGCCAGTAGATTGCATGGTTTCGAGAGCCATCCTGGTACTGGGTGCTTTTGGGTTGCGGTGAGGAACTGCCCAGCGACAAGCTTTCTGACCAGCGTCTCGGTTGCGGTAAGGTCGCCAAATGGAGAGCGGAGGGAACTCCGATTCGGACATGTAAACCAGCTCCTTCTGGGAGTCGAACGGTAATAAGGCTCAGAGACAAGAGAAAGAGGAAAGCTAACTCCAGCCCGAGACCTGGGTCCAACCGAGCAGCTATTGGGTCGCGTCTAATGTAATACCCCACTGCGGATAATAGGGCAGCATCAATAGGAACATTGAACACCCCCTCGTGCGATTGGTGCTGCCTTTTAACATAAGCAATCAGAGCTGCAGAGGTAAAAACAATGAATGCAGATGCTGGAAACCAGATTCTGGGTCAGTGGTGCTGGAAGAGCACAGCAATTCAGGCAGCATCCGAGGACAGGCAAAATCGACGTTTCGGGCAAAAGCCCTTCATCAGGAATAAAGGCAGAGAGCCTGAAGCGTGGAGAGATAAG
>NC_057720.1:35002360-35014327 GCF_004010195.1 Chiloscyllium plagiosum | reverse complement strand
GAGGATGTTAGGAGATTACAGGGTGACCTGGACAAGTTAGGTGAGTGGTCAGATGCATGGCAGATGCAGATTAATATGGATAAATGTATGTATATCCACTTTGGTGGCAAGAACAGGAAGGCAGATTGGAATCACTTTAGGTAAAGGGGCAGGACAGAGAGATCGGGGTGTTCTTGTACACCAGTCAATGAAGGTAAGCTTGCAGGTACAGCAGGTAGTGAAGAAGGCTAATAGCATGCTGGCCTTCATAACAAGAGGGATTGAGTATAGAAGCAAAGAGGTTCTTCTGCAGCTGTACAGGGCCCTGGTGAGACCACACCTAGAGTACTGTGTGCAGTTCTGGTCTCCAAATTTGAGGAAAGACATTCTGGCTATTGAGGGAGTGCAGCGTAGGTTCACAAGGTCAATTCCTGGAATAGCGGGATTACCTTACACTGAAAGACTGGAGCGACTGGGCTTGTATACCCTTGAGTTTAGAAGACTGAGAGGGGATCTGATTGAGACATATAAGATTGTGAAAGGATTGGACACTCTGACAGCAGGAAACATATTTCCGGGCGGCACGGTGGCACAGTGGTTAGCACTGCTGCCTCACAGCGCCAGAGACCCGGGTTCAATTCCCGCCTCAGGGCGACTGCCTGTGTGGAGTTTGCACGTTCTGCCCGTGTCTGCGTGGGTTTCCTCCGGGTGCTCCGGTTTCCTCCCACAGTCCAAAGATGTGCAGGGTCAGGTGAATTGACCATGCTAAATTGCCCGTAGTGTTAGGTAAGGGGTACATGTAGGGGTATGGGTGGGTTGCGCTTCGGCGGGGCGGTGTGGACTTGTTGGGCCGAAGGGCCTATTTCCACACTGTAAGTAATCTAATCTAATCTAATCTGATGGGTGAGTGCCAAACCAGAGGACACAGCTTAAAAATACGGGGGAGACCATTTAGGACAGAGATGAGGAGTAACCTCTTCACCCAGAGAGTGGTGGCTGTGTGGAATGCTCTGCCCCAGAGGGCAGTGGAGGCCCACTCTCTGGATTCATTTAAGAAAGAGTTGGATAGAGCTCTCAAAGATAGTGGAATCAAGGGTTATGGAGATAAGGCAGGAACAGGATACTGATTAGGAATGATCAGCCATGATCGTATTGAATGGTGGTGCAGGCTCGAAGGGCAGAATGGCCAACTCCCGCACTTATTGTCTATTGACTTTATAAACCTCAAGAAGGTCACCCCCTCACCTCCTACGCTCCAACGAAAAAAGTCCCAGACTTCCTTCGTAACTCAAAGCTTGCAAATCCGGTGACATCCTGGTAGGTCTTTTCTGGACCCTCTGCAGCTTAATGATATTCTTCCTATAACGGGGGCGACGGGAATCGGACACAGTTTTCCAGACGAGGCCTCACCAGTGTCCTGTACAACCCCAACATGACATCCCGACTCCTGTCCTCAAAAGGACTGAGCGATGAAGGCAAGTCACGTGCTTTTTTTTTAACCATCCTGTCTATATGGGATGCAAAGAATGATGTACCCGAATCCCGCCGTTCGACAGCACTACTCCAAGGCAGTACCATTAATTGTATACGTCACACCCCCATTTGTTGTACCAAAATGCAATACCTCCCACTTATCCCGATTGAACTCCATCTCTCCTTTCCACATCCACTCAATCAAATCAAGCCTAGCCTGACCCTAACCTTTCCTCAAAGGACAACCTATCCATTCCAGTTATTAGTCTGGTTAATGGTCTCTTCCAATGCATTTGACGTCCTTCCTTATCTACTTATACTTGAGATGTATACCTGTAGCGTAATCTCCCTGTTTTTACATTTGTAGTGACTGGACCATGTTGACTGGCAGATCTTTGATTGAAGTTCTTAACTGGGGAAATCAAGAAAGCCCTGGCTGGGCAATGTGACCAGGAGATTACGATCTCCTCAGCTTAGGACTGACTCTGAGCTGGATGGTCAAAAGTTGATAAAGGGTGACCTGGTGGTGACGGGATACCAGCCGCTGTGCACTTATCTCGACCTTCCAACTCCTCGCGTGACAAAAGCAGAAATTCTGAGTGTCGCGGGGAAAATGACCAGCCTCAGAGTCAGAGTCGGGGTTTAATGACAGCGTTTATTGCACAAGGCGATACCGGAGCTCCGGGGACAGAAAGACACCAACAGCTCAGTGGTCAGCTGTGAGTCTTTGCTCGACCTGGCGAGCACTCAAGATACTTTTATTTAGTGAAGGGGAGGGCAGGGACTAAATCAAAATAGAGTTAATCTCCTGTTTTTTTCTTCTTTTTTTTGTTTTTTTTAATATATTAACCCCCACACTACCACCTAAGTGCGGTAGTGCTTATTTTTTTCCCCAGCACCCATGGTGTGTGTGTGTGTGTGTGCAGGTGTGAGACACAGTGAGAGACACAAAGTGCACGAATCTTTATTCAATTTCCACCACCAGGAAGATAGGAAAACACCCGGGTGGCCAGTGACAAACACTGCCCTTCACGTCAAAGGGCAGTGCTGTGTGATCAAAACATCAAGATACTTTTTTTTTTCTTTTTTTTTTACCCATGGTGTGTGTGTGCAGGTGTGAGACACAGTGGAAGACACAAAGTGCACCAATCTTTATTCAATTTCCACCACCAGGAAGATAGGAAAAACACCCGGGTGGCCAGTGACAAACACTGCCCTTCACATCAAAGGGCAGTGCTGTGTGATCAAAACATCAAGATACTTTTATACGTTTTGGTCAATAATAGGTCAGTGATGAGGTTATTGTCTCTGTTTATGGTAAACGTTGCAGAATCGTTAATAGTTTCGAAGCTGTCATCATCAGTTCCAGTGCAGCCTTAGTTAATTTCAGCGTGGTCGTTGTCAGTTTCAGCGCAGCCATTGTCAGTTTCAATGTCTGCGCACAAGTCCATTGCTGTAGTAATGGGCACTAATCGCTCTTCCTGAGAAGGGTGATTACTGCAGCCCTGGCTAGTGGCACTCTGGATTGAGGCTGTAGCATTTCTTTCAAAGGTGTGGTCAATGCCCACCCATTGGGATCGGGAGGTATAAATACTTACTGCCAAAAGAAGTGCCACGGAAAAAAAAAATGAGAGAAGCGACAGATGAAGCAGCTCAAGCCTGGCCCTGACACAGAATATGATGTCTTAAATATCCAAATATGACACTTGCAGAACACTACAGTCAGTATATACACCGGCTCTGCAAGCGACTGAAGGTCAAAGTGGAGGAAAGCTATGCAATGCCCACAGAATCCACTGAGATCTCTGTGCTGCAGGAACAAGGAACTAAGATGAAGGTGGAAGCTGTTATTCACTGTCATGAGAGAATTGTACAGATTATTGTTTTTAGTTCAATTCTAGCCCCAATTGTTGTGCAAGTTCTTCAAACCAATCAGCCAAGACGGTGTATAGCTGTGCACCAAGGAGCAGACTGAAGCTGAATTCAATGCTCGGCCAGAATTAGAAGGACTGATAGCACAGATGAGTTGAGAAGATATCTAAGCAAGGTGATCAAGCCAGACGCAAATGTATTCGGTAATGTCGGGAACAGTGATTGAAAATAAAATGTAGTGATCATTGTTTCAAGGACTTTTAAAAAAAAAGCAGCTTATTGTGTGACATATTGTTAATAAAATGAATTCTAAAATATTTTCTATCAAAGGTGTTGGCTGGACCCAGACACTTTGGCGGGCAGCACACGTAACTCATGTGTATCCTCTTCCCCCATCCACCTTAGACTAATCAACTCGTTTGTGAGTGCATTGTGCTGGCATTCTGGTGGCCCCAGACAGTATCTGTGTTTGCTCTGCTGTCTCTCTCCCTCCATATTGTGGACCGGCGGCCATCTTGTGTGTCAAGTGGCCAACTGATGGCTCAGCGGCCATCTTGTGTATCAGTGTGCCTCGTGTCACCCTGCCCCGTGCCATTTCCCACTTCACGAGCTTGCCTGATTACTTGCTGCGAGAAACAGAACTCACTCACAAATCAATCAGCCTGAGACAAGGCCTTGGAAACAAGAACAATTCATTACAGTCTTGCGAGAACTGGACGCCTCTGCAATCAAGCAGAAATGCGCGCGAAAACAGGGCCTGTTAGCTTTCTTATTCAGTTTACAAGTTGCGGAATCACGCCTCCCTTTTCCCATCCTATCATAAGCCGATTACCTCGCTTGTTAATTATTTTCTTATCTGGCCGTCCTGCTGTCCTTGTCTGCATTCTTTGTTCCTTGTTTGTCACAGCTTGTTCTTTTATCCAGTTTCTCTTATCATACTATAAGCTTTATTGTGAAATGCCCCTGCTGCTCCTTTTTGTGGTCAGCTATAACCCTTTAAAGTTATTTCCTAGCTTAAAACTATTTTTTTTTAAAAAAATACCCTCTATATTCATTAAAGTCTTAGCGTTAAGTATGATACATGCTACAAGAATTAACACAAAAACATTTCTAATCTCCCACAATTCCCCCTTTTTCTTTTCCCTCTAACTGTTGTTTTTGCACTCATTAAGTCTCCTTTAATTCATTTCCTTAAGTTCTGCCCTTTTACGCGTTTTGGCGATGAGGTTCACAATCTTACATTTTACATTTTTGTTCTTCGTCCCTCGAACACTAGAAGCATTCTTTGACTTTCCCTTTGTTGTGTATCACCTGCTGCTTGATTTATTTGGGGTGCTTCCCCATTATAGGACATTGAACCCTACCACCAGACCCACTAGTATCAATAATCCATAGATAGCCAGATTGACTTCTCCAACCAGTCAATCCCCAATTCCCCCATTCCCATCCTTTTTCGTTCCGGTACCGGTTACCGGCCTCCCTTATCTTGGCGATTTTGTCTCGCACACGTTTGGAGATATCAGTAACGTTAGAGGAGACCTCAGGTATGTATGTACAACATTAGTGCACAGGTACCACCTTTCTCTGCTAGCATATAGTCCAGAGCCATCCTGCTCTGAAGGGTCGTTAGTCGAGTGGCAATCATTTCGGTCGTTATGGCTGCTACTTGGGATTGGGTTTCGGCCAACGTATCAGCGGTATTGTTGGCCAACTCTTCCAGGGAAGCCGCTAACTTTTGTATTTCTGCTCCTGCTCGAGCGGTCCCATACATAGGTATCAAAGTCCAGAGGAGGCGATCTCCTTCGGTTAATTTCCAGGTTACTCACTTTCCTCCCTGTTTATTCCGAGGTATTTTTGGGGCTCTCTTTAACAGCCTCAAGTGGGGAATTATATAGGCAAGGTAGCAGCAGCCACTCCAACCTTTCTGGTTTTGAGGTAGTGTCTGAACTGGATGGTCCCAGCACCCATTCCCGTTACATCCGCCACTCCAAACGGATTTCTCGCCGGGGATAAATGGGTAGGCCTTGAAGCCACCCACCCAATATGTCCCATTCAATACTTGGGGAATGGTTGTGGGAGCAGCTTGGCTCGTGTGGACACAAGATGATTTTCCTAATCGGAAGGGTGCGGTATCATTCTGATTACAGAAACAAGTGGTATTTACTGCTCCTTTTGGTGGGGAAACTCTACGGCCATCGATAGCACCCAGAGTTTTCGGGGCTGGTCGAAGGAACCACCCCACAAAGTTATAATTACCCCTTTCAAATCTCCAAGTTGTATCACTTGAGCCCGAGTCAAATTGTTGTACATCGTACATTCTTCTTTGGTAAGTGGTATTACCGAGAGAGGAATTCCGGATTCCCCATGGTGTGGGATCTCCGCACATACCCAACAGTCGGTATGCCCCTTTGGTTTAGCATAATTCTGACATAAAGTGGTAAAATGATTTCCCCCCCCACCCCCACCTTGGCAGCTAGCACCAATTTTATTGTGACAATATAAAGCTGACCACTCATTTCAGGTCACAACCCTATCTGTCTATTCCTTAACCCTTTAAATACCAGGGAGGAGTGAGTCCATGCAACACTTACAATTGTTTTGGGATAGTTTTTTTTTAAACCAATATTTAATAGTCTCTTATCTCAGTCCATTCTTTTTGCTCAGCTTGATTTTCAGAGGGTTATCTGTAGGATGTGCTTGGCGCTCTGCCGGAGGGGAAGGAGCGTCCACCGGGCCCTGAACACGAGTGTGATGACTCCACCCTTTTTCAGCAATTCGGATGGCTGTTTCAGTAGTCAGGAGGGTTAGGAACGGTCCCTCCCAGCTTGGATGCAGTTTGGTATCTTTCCAGGTCCTTATCAGGACCCAATCACCAGGTCGTGTCCGATGTGCTGCGAATTCAAGTGGAGGTGTCTGGGTCAACAGACCCTTCTTCCGAAGGACAGACAAAGAAGAGCCTAGCGCCACAATATAGTTCTTTAAAAACTTATCATTGAACTCTACAGTTGGTAATTCCCCTCTTCCACCCAAGAAAGGTAATCCAAACATCATCTCATAAGGAGAGAGGCCTATATCATGTCTAGGCGCAGTCCTAATGCGTAGCAATGCGATAGGTAAACATTTGGTCCATAGTAATCGAGTCTCTAGGACTAGCTTAGACAATTGCTTCTTTAAGGTCTGATTCATTCGTTCCACCCGTCCAGAGGAAGGCGGGCGCCAAGGAGTGTGGAATTCCCAAGAGATTTCTAATCCCGCCATTACTTCTTGTAGGATCTTAGAGGTAAAATGGCTACCTTGGTCTGAATCTATACTTTCCACCGCTCCATATCGAGGAATTATATGTTCGAAAAGAGTTCGCACTACTCCCTTCGAGGTAGCTGAGGACATTGGAAATACCTCCACCCACCCAGTTAGGTGATCCATTAGGACTGGGAATAATTCTGTGTAATCGACCTGTATTTTTTTTGAAAAGGTCTTACCCCAGGGTTTCTTCCACCTCCTGCCCCTCTCCCCCTCCCCCATTACTTTCTTATTAATCTTTTGGCAAGTCGGGCATCCTACGCATACCTGCTTGGCTAATGTGTATATCCCTTTACATCCGTACTTCCTTAACACTGTGTCACACATAGCTTGGGAGCCCCAGTGACTGCCTTGGTGCAAGGTGGTTAGGATGTTTCTCATGACTGGTTTACTTAATAGCTCCCTTCCATCCGGGAGGATCCATCTTCCTTGGGTTGTCTTAGCCATCGTTATAGTTACTGCACTATCCTCCACCCCAATTTTTAAGCCCAGCAATATAATCAAATTCCCTACCTAACAGATGACTTCCAGTGTCAGGAATATACAGTAATTGTCCTATCACTTCCTCATCATTTCTTCTAATTAGGGTTGGCTCAAAAATAGGCACCAAGAACCCTTTGCCTTTTACTCCGGAAACCTTAAGAGACTCCTTAGTCAATTTAACACCGGTAGGTCTAAAACTTAGGGATGACCGTGCTGCTCCCCTGTCCACCAAAAATACTGCCTCCTCCCCTTCAGGTCCCAGCTTTAAATTTATCAAGGGTTCCCGGTGGGTCTCAGGAGGAAGGAACCCCTGACTCCCCTAATCTTCATCTAAGGTCATTAGGAAACGGCTTCCCTTTCTCGTGCTAATTCCAGGCATTCCCGTTTAAAATGCCCCACTTTCCCGCAATGGTAACACCCTGCCTTTCCCGGGTATCTGACCCTGGTCTTTCGTGTCCTCCTCTACCCTTCCTGTTATCCCCTGCCCCCAGTCTCCTTTTTGTTATTTCGTCCACCACCATTTTGGCTTTCTGTTTCCCTTTTCACATACAGTTTCTGTGCCTCACGTAACAGCTCTTCCATCTGTCTTTCACTCCATCCATCTAACTTCTGTAATTTCCTTTGTATATCCGGCCATTTAGTTACAAACTGGACCTTTAAGAGTCCCTGTGCTATCGGATTATCGGGATCCATTCCCGAATACTTCCTTGCGGCCTCCTTAAGCCTTTGAATAAATGCAGAAGGGGTTTCATCCTTCTCTTGTCGTACTTCAAAGGCCTTAACAAAGTTTTGTGATCTCGGTGCCGCCTCTTTAATTCCTAATATTCCCATTTCTTGTAGATCCTGCACGGACTCCCTACCGTCTCTGTCATTATTTTCCCAATGAGGGTCAGCATTTGGGAATTTCTGTTCTGCTGGGGTGCTGCCCCTTCTCCCCCATTCTTTTCCCATTCCTATTAAGCTGCTCTCCTAGTCATACCTCGGTCTTCCCCTGAAAATAACGTTCCTAAAATTGCCATCAGTTCTCCCCAGGTATATAAATTAGGCCTGAGGAATTGCTCTAATTGTTCGGCTAGTCCAACCAGATCCTCTATTAAACTTTTCATTTCCTTTTTAAAGACCCTGACTTCACTGCTAGTTAAGGGAGCGTTTACATATCCGATTGTACCTTCCCCAATCGGAACCTCTCGTAAGGGACATAATTTTCCATTATCTCTGCCCCTCCTTTACGTGTGGTGGCTCGAGTGACTATACTCCCCCCAGGTTCTGCATCTTTTAGTTCAGAGTTTGTTCCCCTTTCTGTTTCTGGACTCGGTTCTACTTCGGGAGCTGTAGGCTCGTTCTGGGGAGTAGTGCATGGGGGCGGCAAACACGTTAAGGGATCCCATTGTGGCTTCCCCTTTCCATTTTTTTTTCCCCTAATTCCTCCGTATTCATGGGACATAATTTTACTCCCACGCTCCCTATCCAACAAGCCGCATAATCGGACTCTTTTTGACTGTACGCTTCTTTTCGATTGACATATATATTAAAATCTTGACCCAGCCAATCCTCATCGGACCCATATTTGGGCCAAAAAAATACCAGGCGCCTTCATACTTTCTCTAGTCCAAACGAAACAACAATAGTTTATCATTGTAGCCTTATCTTTCTCCCGCGTCCGGGAGTTGTGTTCCCAATTACCCAACATTCTCCCCAAAGAACTGTCGGGCGGGATATATCCCCCTTTTAACGTTATTTACCGATCGATCGTGACACAGGCAATTCCCTGTGCCTCCCATTGTTGCTAATTTAATTAATCTTAACCAGGTCCGGTGTCACCCTCTTCCACACCCCCTTCAGGGTCCTGACTAGATACCTTACTCGTCCGATTAATCTGACCAACTATATGCTTTTTTGTTTGACTTCAACTGTTTTCCATAAATCACTTTTATGTAAGGATAAAAGAGATTAGTTAGAAACTGATAGTAAGACAGTCATGACCTGTAAAAAGAACAGGACTTAACATTTTATTTCATAATCTGTAAAATCCTTAACCTTAAAAGAAACCATGTTAAAATTTCCATAGTAGAAATCAGATTCAAAACAGTCCTGGATCTCAAGCTCTTTCTGGACGTCTGGCCATAAGTTAGTTACGAAGTGCACCCTCAGTAGCCCTTCAGCTAGTAGCCCTTCTGGCACGGGCTGTTTTCCATGGACATATGCTTAATTTTATATATTGCCAATTCCCCATACTTTCGTATGTCCCGACCACCAAGGCAATACTGAAAGGTCTCTTTTCTTACCTTGGTCTGTGCACAGAGTTACCTGGTCGTTTCGGTGCGCCCCGTCCCGCAGCAAATCCTGCAGCAAATACCGCTGCCCCCGGATATATCCTTTAAGACCTTTCCCTACTCTTGTGCACAAGAGTTCCTTGTTTGTTACAGCTTGTTCTTTTATCCAGTTTCTCTTATCATACTATAAGCTTTATTGTGAAATGCTCTTGCTGCTTCTTTTTGTGGTCAACTACAACCCTTGAAAGTTATTTCCTAGCTTAAAACTATTTTCTTTAAAAGACCCTCTATATTCTTAGCCTTAAGTATGCTACAAGAATTAACCCCCGCCCCACAAAAACATTTCTAATCTCCCACACTTGCTGCCCCTGTGGACTGAACTTGTGTGATTTGTGCACAAGGATATCCGGATCCCTCTGCCTCTCGGAGCTCTGCGACTTCTCACCATCCCGATAAAATGCAGCTTCTTTGTGCCAGAAGGAACAGTTCCACCTTTTCCCAAAATATAGCCTGTGTTTGTCAGATCTTTGCTCGCTCACCTCATCGTTCTGCCCTCTTCACATCTTCCTTGCTGACGTTTCTTTGTGGCGTCACCAATTTAGTCCTTTCAGCCGAGTCTTTTGTGATGAGTTGTAAATAATGCAGCGTTCCATGTGGCAAAACACTCAAAATGTTGCCAAATCCAAAAAAACAACCCAATCCTGTCAATTCTCTGTTTCGGTATGATTCCATTCATTCCTCTCTTCACCTTAGTCGCTCCTTACAGCGTAGAGTGTTACAGGTACAAGGTAAAATAGTTGTACTAAGTGTTTCCTTATGTAAAACATGCAGACACTCCTTAAACTAATCCTGCAGCTGTCTTGGTTACACATACACCAAGGTCAGAGTTGCTTATTATAGTATTTAACAAGAGGAGACAGGAAAAAGTAATGGGCATTAAAGCAAACAGGGTGGGAATCCTGGACTCACTTGAATAGACTTTGGAGGTGCACTGACAAGATGGAAGGAAGCTGAAATGACGACTGACTGTCAGGCAGCCGCATCAAGGTGTTAAAATACTCAGAATGTCACAATATATATATACTAAGTTCTTGGTTTTACTAATCAGGGTGTAGAGTACAAGGAGGTGATTTGAAGTTCGATAAGGCACTGGTTAAACCTCAACAGGAATGCTGTGTACCATAGGAAAGATGTGAATATATTTGAAAGAGTGCCCGGTGGCTCAGTGGTTAGCACTGCTGCCTCACAGCTCCAGGCACCCAGGTTCGATTCCTGCCTCGGGCAACAGTTGTGGAGTTTGCATGCTCGCCCTGCTTCTGCGCGGGTTTCCTCCCACGATCCAAACATGCAAAGGTTAGGCCGTGTTAAATTGTCCATACCATTCAGGGATGTGTAGGTTAGGTGCATGAGTCGGGGGGGGGGGGGGGGGATGGGTCACTCTCGGAGGGTCGGTGTGGACTGGTTGGGCCGAAGGGGCTGCTTCCATGCTGTAGGGATTCTAATTCTAATTCAGAAGTGCAGAAACAGTTTACTAGCACGGGCCCAGGGGTGAGGTGCTTCAGTGACGAGTACAGATCAAAGAGATCGGGACTGTTCTCCTTGGACAGAAGGCTGCTGAGAGGGAGACCTGACGGAGACACTCAAAATCTTGAGCGGGCTGGACAGAGCAGAGCAGAAGAAATTGTTCCCTGCTCGCAAAAGGATTATGAATCAGATTTTAAAAGAATCTGCCAAGGACCCAAGCCTGTGTTTCTGTCACATCATCATTATTGGACATGTTACCCAAATGTGTGTAGGACATGATCATGTCTTTACTCAGAGAGTAGTAAGGGTATGGAATACTTTGCCTGCAACGGTAGTAGATTCGCCAAGTTTAAGTGTATTTAAGTCGTCATTGGACAGGCATATGGACGTATATGGAATAGTGTAGGAGGGATGGGCTTCAGATTCGTATGACAGGGCAGCACAACATCGAGGGCCGAAGGGCCTGTACTGTGCTGTAATGTTCTATGTCAAGCTATCATTTTATGAGGAAGGAATTTGACTTAAAGTTATGACTAACTTTAACACCAACAATATCCAGCTGATTTGAATTGACTTCCTTACAAGGGCAAGGTGACCTGCTCACAGCAACTGTGCACCCATTATGTGTGAGCGGTGTTTGGTAGCAGCCTCCTGGGCACTGCTCCCTTTAGCTTTCTTTGTTCTGGACGAGCCAGGAGAGCAAAGAGAGGAACCCCTTTACAGACGCAAGCTATCAAGAGAAGCTGTCACTCGAGATCTTCCGGCTCGAGCAGATGAATAGAAAGACAACTTATCATTCCAAATGGACAGAAACTTCAAACTGTTTCAGTGCAGAGAGAGAGAGAGAGAGAGCTGGTTACCATCGAGTCATAGAGATGTACAGCACGGAAACAGACCCTTCGGCCCAACCCGTCCATGCTGACCAAATATCCCAACCCAATCTAGTCCCACCTGCCAGCACCCAGCCCATATCCCTCCATACCCTTCCTATTCATATACCCATCCAAATGCCTCTTAAATGTTGCAATTGTACCAGCCTCCACCACTTCCTCTGGCAGCTCAT
>NC_057720.1:34989528-35000111 GCF_004010195.1 Chiloscyllium plagiosum | reverse complement strand
GGGGCAGGGTGGGAGGAGGTGTAGTCTAGGTAGCTGTGGGAGTTGGTGGGTTTATAGTAAATGTCCGTGTTGATTCGGTCGTCCGAGATAGAAATGGAGAGGTTTAGGAAGGAGAGGGAGGAGTCTGAGACAGTCCAGGTAAATTTGAGGTCGGGGTGGAAGGTGTTGGTAAAGTGGACGAATGGCGGAGACGAAGGAATTGGGAATACGGGATGGCGTTTTTACAGGTGGTGGAGACGAAGGAATTGAAGGAGGGGTCTTGAAATGTTTGGCCTTCGGCAGTAGGGTTGGTTGATGCGGGTGTTCCAGAGATGCTTTCTGAAGCGCTCTGCGAGTAGGCATTCTGTCTCCCCAATGTAGAGGAGACCGCATCGGAAGCAACGGATACAGAAAATGATGTGTGGAAGTGCAGATAAAACTCTGATGGATATGGAAGGCTCATCTGGGGCCTTGGATGGAGGTGAGAGGGGAGATATGGGTGCAGGTTTTACAATTTCTGCTGTGGCAGGGGAAGGTGCCGGGAGGGGAGGGTGGGTTTGGGCGGGTGTGGACCTGACAAGAGAGCTGTAGAGGGAATGATCTTTATGGAAAATGGATAGGCGTGGGGAGGGAAATATATCTCTGGTTTTGGGGTCCATTTGTAGGTGGTAAAATGGCAGAGAATAATGCGATGTATCCGGAGGTTGGTGGGGTGGAAGGTGAGAACCAGAGGGGTTCTGTCCTTGTTGTGGTTGGAGGAATGGGGTTTGACAGCAGAGGTGCAGGAAGTGGATGAGATGCACTGGAGGGCATCATTGACTATGTGGGAGGGGAAATTGCAGTCTTTGATGAAGGAGGCCATTTGGTGTGTTCTGTGGTGGAATTGGTCCTCCTGGGAACAGATGAGGTGGAGGAATTGGGAATAAAGGGTGGTGTTTTTGCAAGATACAGACCTCACTCTCTGACTTTCTGATCAAATTTGGACTTATGTAAAACAATATTCAAGGATGTTCAAACAGGAAGCCCTCTGTTGCTTTCTTGTCAAAGTAGCAGACCAGCTGCATCTAGGCTTGTTGCATTTTTTCAATGTGCATCTGGTTACTAGTACTTTGTAATGGTGTACACATGTTACCAGCACATGTTGTTCTTTCATGCAGCAGACTGTTGAATTCTAGAATTCTACTGTTGTTAGGTTATGGTAGGGTTGTGTTTGTGTTTGCATTTGCGTCTGTGTTTGTGCCAATGCCTGTCTTTGTGAGAGGCCTTATGTTTACAGCAGCTTGAGTTTGCGATAGTATTTGTGAGAGTATTTCAGTTTGTGTCAGTATTTGTGCCACTTCTGGTTCCAATGCCAGCAACAGTGTTGGTGTTACACCAATATCGAGCACATGCAGTTGCTTTGTGAAAATGATCAAGGCATTTATGCTGGAACCAATCTCTAATAATATAACTCTTTGAATGTCTAAAATATTCTAAGTAGGTTATTGCTGCTTAAAATATGGTTTGAGCTGTAGTTCTATTGCAATCCTATTTACACTTGTCAAGTTTTCTTCCAACAATGTTAAAAATTTCTTGCATTTCTCAATAATAACTCACCTTTTCTAATTATGCTATTTCCCCTCCTAGTACAGGTATGTGGAATGGGTGAAATGATTTCTTGAGACAAAAAGAACTTTTGTCTTCAAAAATCAGATGTCAAATGAAAATGCTGCATTTGTTTTTCTCTAGTCATTTCACATGTCCATTTTATTAGTTTTCAAATTTATAGTTTCGTTTTACATAAGTTAAGAAATTCATTTGCACCGCCAAACTTGTGCATCGCCTACTAACAGACTGGTAGTGATGAGAAAATTGGATGCATAGCACTGCTGTATGTGGCTCTGTGGTTCACCAGTGTTTGAAGATATAAATATACTGTGCCCACCAAATGCCATAGGAAAATAGCAATTGCTATTGATCATGCAAAATATTAATCATTTAAGATAAACAAATGGAGAGAGGTGCTATGGAGTTAACATGACCTTTTGTCATTTCATTTTAGGTGGTATGACAAAGTTCCTGCACAAAAGTTGAAAATAAAGTTGGATCTTAAGGAACTACGATGCTGCTAATAATCTACTGTAGGTGGAGCAGATCTCATTAACTAATGATGAGTCATTTTCTATAATGTCAAAGAAAAAGAAGGCTCAGCTTCAGAAAAAAAACATGAAGTGATACAAATGTATTAGATGGAATGGAAAAAATGAGTTATGTGGAAGATCTTATGTTAGTGATTCTATAAAATGTCTGTTGCCACCCTATGTAAAATTGTAAACCTTGGTTATTCTATCCTATTTTTGTTCAAATTTGTTTTTCCCCTTCCACATGCCACGTACCACTTGCAGGCAAGTGATTAAGGTCATGCAGTGGGAGCAGCTTCTAAACTGCACTGAGAGCAGTGTTTGTGCATGCATCTTTTGTAAAACCTGCTGGAAATGAAAACCTGTACAACTTGTGTTTGCTTAGTATTTGTTATCACTGTGTTTCTTCAAAGCTGTATTGAAAATATAAATAGAAAAAAATCTGCTATTTTTCAGGAGGCTAGTCATGTCAGCTGGTTAGGATCCTTAATCAGATCATTCTGATGGATGATTATGCCTGAAGCATTAACCTGTCTTCTTTGTTTACCAATGGTGACCAGGTTTGTTGTCTATTTCTAGCATTACAGATTCTTTTCCTGATTAACTTCCAAATTGTTCTATATTGCTTAGAATTGGTAGCAGAATTCAAGTAGACTTCCATAATTCACAATATATATGTGTGTGATAGGACCCCAACTTGCTTTCAAAAAGAGCATCACTGCTTGAATCATCAGCTGCTCAGTGCGATCCAGGTCTAAATGAATCATAGAATCCCGACAGCGAGGAAGGAAGGCATTTGGCCCATCAACCCTCCGAAGTGCATCCCTCACAAACCATCCCTCCCTACCCTATAACTTTGCGTTTCTGAAGGCTAATCCACTAGCCTACACACTAAGGGTAATTTAGCATGGCCAATCAACATAACCTGCATATCTTTGGACTGTGGGAGGAACCCAGAGCATCCGGAAGAAACCCACACAGACATTGGGAGAATGTGCAACTCCACACAGGCAGTTGCCCAAGGCTGGAATTGAATTTGAGTCCCTGGTGCTGTGAGGCAGCAGTGCTAACCACTGAGCCATGATGCTGCTCAAGTTGTGGTTTCTTTGGGGAAAAAAGTGCTAAGTACTGCACCACCATTTTAACAAGAGTAGTGACCTGATTTAGGTTAGGTAAAGTTAGAAACAGATTCCATGGAGTCTTATATTGCAGTAGTAGTATCACAACCTCTGGGTCAGAAGGTCTGGGTTCAAGTCCCATCTTCCCTGGAGGTGAGTCACAACATGTTAATTTAAAATGACTACTGCACAGACTGCTTCATAAGTTTGCCCAGCACTGTATCGAACTTCAACCTGTTACACATTGTATACCATCTTACTATGTATAAAAAAACTTCTTTTTTAAAAAAAATGAGAGGCAAATAGGCATAATTGTGGCTAGTCATGCTTTTCATTGAAAAATGGACAAATTTACTGAATGAGAATTGGCCGTATTGGTAAACAACCGAGAGCAGCATTTAATATAAATGGAATTTAACATGCAATAAACAGAATTCAAAGGGCCTGAAACCTTTAAAACTCTGAGCAAGAGCACAGGGGATCCATTCGTAACATTGCTTGCTGGAAAAGCCAGAATGTGGGCCAGACCCTGGTTTCACCAGAATTCTAATCAATTGAAAAGGGCTGTGCTTTGCTATAGTAAAGAGGCTTCTGGGAACTTCTGTGTTGTCATAGGAATTCTACTCATCGTACCCTTTTAGATCCTGAGGAGTGCATGAATTCTCTTGAAGCCCTTGCAACTAATGTCCCTTAATAGACATTTTCCAGAAGTAATCAGTTCCAAAGAGGACGGCTTGCCCTCAGTTAAATACTTTATGCACAAAAACAAAAGCAGAAATTACTAGGAAATCTCAGCAATTGTGGCAGCGTCTGCAGAGAGAAATCAGAAGCCAAATCAGATGTTTTAGATACCAACGTCCAGTGACCCTTCAGAACTGTACCCGAAACATTTAACGCCAATTTCTCTCCATTG
The DNA here is from genome assembly GCF_004010195.1 of Chiloscyllium plagiosum. NCBI lineage: Eukaryota > Metazoa > Chordata > Chondrichthyes > Orectolobiformes > Hemiscylliidae > Chiloscyllium > Chiloscyllium plagiosum. The sequence continues at coordinate 34,995,981 of NC_057720.1, read as the reverse complement.
TTGCTGCTAGACCTGCTGAGATTTTCCGACAATTTCTGTTTTGTTTCTGGCTTCCAGCACTCATTGTTCTTTTGTTTATTAAAAATATTTTATGGCTCCCTTAGGAGTGTAAAAGAAAATAGCTATTTAGTTTGTAAGTCAGAGAAGGGCAACTGGAGTTCAAGTCAGTCACATTCAAAAGTAACAAAACCTGTGCCATACATGTGCTTTTACATATATGCACCACATACCGTAGCTCTGCAAAGTTCTCCATGCTCCTGCAATTTGAAAATCCATTTGCATCCTGTGCTGTGAACAGAACATCTTGCTACACTTGCAATACTTGAATGCACTTGAGTTTCCATCCTTTTTTCTCTTCGTGAAGCAGCATTTTCATTTTGGATCTAATATCATGCACTAGCAATTGCTAAGATAGAATAATAAAATACATCCAGCACAGAAGAAGGCTATTTGGCCCATCCATGGCAGCTCTCTACAAGATTAACTCATATCACCCTCCTCCTACATTTGCCTCCCACCACTGGCAATAGTTTCTTTCCATTTACTCTGTCTGGACTCCTCATGTTTTTTTTAACATTTTAGACAACATTATATTGTTCCTTGTAATTGACTCCATTATTAACCTGTTTCCACATTTATTTTGGAAACCCTCAATGGTGTGGCTTCTGTGGATGGAGATCTTAGGATATAATTGGGCACGAATGAATCAAGGTAGCATTCTTCCATTTATACATGGTCTTTTTAGACATCACTATAGTATAGGTACTTGTTTTTATTAAAACAGAGGAGACTATACTAAACCCATATGCATGGCAGTTTATAAAATGTCAAATAGCTGTAATGGATATGAGACCATACAAGGGAGGAGCCAATTTCAATTACCAGCATAATGAAAATAACCCTGCATTAAAAACCATGAACAAGATGGTATTTTATGAGCATCTCCTATTAATCAAAGTAAAAATGTTGTTCGTCCTGATTTTTTGTGGCCATGTTTATATTAGCCTGTCATATATAATTGCAGAGAACAATAGATCCTTTTCCATTTTAAGTATCATCTTTATGATATAGGCGTGTCACCATTTAAGTGAAATAAAGCAGAGGGATATGTGTGCTTCGAACAACATGACATATAATCTAGGTATTGAACCTTTTAACTAATGCCAATTGCATGCTGGAATCAAGGTCAACCTATAATGATTTTTATATGTTGATCAGATCAAGATATTTTAAAATGTAAGGTGTAAAATATTAAAAATATCAATCAGTCAGAGTAACTGGAAACCTTTGTCTACATTAAGTGAATTATTCTTGAAATATAAATTATTGTGATAAATCTTTCTAATCTTTGTGATTGAATATTAAGGTCAAGATAAAATAGAGACCAAAGACTTAAAATGCACAGTCAATAGGTCAAATCAGTCCAAATAATATGCTTATTGTTCGTAAAAGGTTGTATTTTTGGGCTAAAGCACTTAGCCCCAAAGATAATTTGTGTAATTATGATGGTCCTAGTAAGTGTTAAAGCTTTTGAAAATGTTGATCTCAACCTGCAGGCAAATATTTTAAAGGTGGTGAAATTTGTAAATTGAGGGAATTATTGTATTTTGAAAAGGTGTGAAAATAAAGACCTGGAAATGTAAGTCAGCTATAGCTACAAAGCTGGCTACACCCCAAGTTTGAAATAATCACCACTGTGTGCAAGACCATAAAATAATTTTAAATATTACTTCTTCCTGGATTACCGCTTCATAGACTCGAAAGAAGCTAATGGCAGATGGCAAGTACATGCAGGTAAATTGTTGATTAAAAGTCATCTGTAGATTCTTTCCAAATAGTTTTCAGAGTCAATACCTTGTATCAACATGAAGTTCTGTCCTTGTTTCCTTCAATTAATATGTGTTGGTTGTTTGTCAGTTTGCACAGATTGTGTTTGACATAGCTAAACATTCATTTCTAAAAGTAAGGTAGGTCTAAGTTATTTTAAAAGTATGTAGGTGGCTTTAAGCTTGTCAAAATTTGTGTTTATTGAGTGGCAAATAAAATCAAAATGGTTATAGACGTATTGGCTCATTAGTGTGACAATCGATGTATTGCCACTTTCAAAGGTACCTATCCCACTGCTGATGAAATGTCTGTCAACTTCAGATCAAAGGTTCCTTTTCCAATGGAGACTGTGATTTTATGGTAAACTGTGGTGAGATGCAGAGATCCTTCAGCATGATCTGGACAGGTTGGATGAGTGGGCAAATCAATGGCAGATGCAGTATAATTTGCGAGGTTATTCATTTTGGAAGCAAAAGCAAGAAGGCAACTTACTACCTGAATAGCTGTAAATTGGGCAAGGGAAAATGCAGCAGGACCTGGGTGTCCTTGTGCACCCAATTGCTAAATGTAAGCTTGCAGATGCAGCAGGTGGTAAAGAAGGCAAATGGTATGTTGGCCTTCATTATGAGGTAGGGATGTGTTGTTGCAATTATACAGGGTCTTGGTGAGGTCACACCGAGAATACTGTGTGCAGTTTTGGTCTCCTTTTCTGAGGAAGGATGCTCTTGCTGTCAGGGATTGTGGTGAAGGTTTACCAGGCTGATTTTGGGGATTGCGGGACTGACCTATGAGGAGAGATTGATGAGGTTAGGATTGTTTTCGCTGGAGTTCAGATGAATGAGGGGAGGATCTCATAGAGACTTATAAAATGGAACAGGACTAGGCAGGGTAGATGCAGGGATAATATCCCTGATCGTAGGTGTGTCCAGAACCAGGGGTCACAGTCTGAGGATTTGGGGTAAACCATTTAGGATGGAGATGAGGAGACATTTCTTCACCCAAAGAATGGTGAGCCTGAAAAATTCATTACCACAGGGAGTAGTTGATGTCTAAATATTGAATGTATTCAAGAAGCAGCTAGATATTGCACTTGGGGCGAATGGGATCAAAGGTTATGGGGAGAAAACAGGATTAGATTAGATTCCCTACTGTGTGGAAACAGGCCCTTCAGCCCAACAAGTCCACACTGATCCTCTGAATAGTAACCCACCCAGACCCATTTCTCTCTGATTAATACACCTAACACTATGGGCACTTTAGCATGGCTGATTCACCTAACCTGCACACCTTTGGACCATGGGAGGAAACAGGGGTGCCCAGAGGAAACCCACACTGACACAGGGAGAATGTGCAAATTCCACAGACGGTCACCTGAGGCTAGAATCAAACTTGGATCCCTATCGCTGTGAGGCAGCAGTGGTAACCACTGAGCCACCATGCCGCCCATTGAGTTGGATAATCAGCTATGACTGTGATGAATGATGGAGCAGGCTCGAAGGGCTGAATGGTTTCCTCATGCTCCTATCTTCTAAATTTCTATGTAGGTTCTAAATCATTTTAGGATAGATCTGATTGGATTATGTACTGTGCGTATTCTGAATTGTTTTATTAGTGGATTGAGTTGATGAAGCTCTCAAAAGATAAGTTGAAATTACATTTTAAAAAAGATTAAATTATCCTTGGGCTCCACAAAAATAATTTGGACTGCTGCTGCATCATGTTCCCCTTCCGAGTGAAGCAGGAAAGACCTGCCTGCTCATAACAAAGTCGGGTCTATGCTTACAGAAGAGTAAGAGAGGAAACTGGATTGGGCAAGCATGATGATTTTCACTATGTATTAGTAAATCTTTTATGGTGAGGCATGTTACAGTAGATTTACAAAATTATGAGGGGCATGGATAGGATAAATAGACAAAGTCATTTCCCTAGAGTCGGAGAGCCCAGAATTCGAGGGCATAGGTTTAAGGAGAGAGGAGAAAGATATAAAAGAGACCGAAGGGGCAACTTTTTCATGCAGAGGGTGGTACATGTATGGAATGAGCTGCCAGAGGAAGTGGTGGAGGCTGGTACAATTGCAACATTTAAGAGGCATTTGGATGGGTATATGAATAGGAAGTGTTTGGAGGGATATGGGCCAGGTGCTGGCAGATGGGACTATATTGGGTTGGGATATCTGGTCGACATGGACGGGTTGGACCGAAGGGTCTGTTTCCATGCTGTACATCTCTATGACTTTATGACCACTCCTTCTTTGTGCTGATTGTTACCTCAACCAGTGTGTCACTAGGTACGGGCTGCTTGACATACATTGCTGCCACCAGTCCTCACTTGCCTTTGGTTTGTCTTGGGTCTATTGACTGATTATTCATAAAGGATACTCCATTGTAGAGTATCTGTAGAAGAGACACTGATCTTAGATAACAAGATGGTTTATGGTATGACAACGCTAAGTACAGCTATGTTTGGTCAGGCATGATTACGAGGTTCACAGGGAGCTGGCAGAGATACATCTGCTCTCTCTGGCAGCTAACGTAGAACCGCTTGTCTCCATATCTACACCGTGTTATAACAGTTGGATGAATGGAGCCAGCGTAAAATGAACATTAATCCCTTCCGATCACAACCTTAAAAAATAATGCCTTATGATCAGGGACAACTGATAATTGGCTCCCCTATTTTAGTATGGCAATACAATCTCCTCATGAATTGAATTGGACAGGGTATATTTCACGTATGTCCTTCTTGGGCTTCTCAGATCTTTTTGGTGGTTGACTGAGAATGGGAGGGTGAAACAATGTACAACTCATTAACTTGGGTGCTGACAGCTAGTAAACAAGTGCTGCCAGTTTCATTTTCGGTCATTTAACTGAGTTGGGTTTCTGAAAATATTTTCTAAAAATGTAAATTTGATATGTCCTATTTAAGTATCCATGCTTTTAAAATGTGCAGTCTCCCAAAACTATTTTGCTGATCCACAAATAGAGTCTGCTATGAAAGAATTTCATGAGCATAAAAGGAGTTAAATGTGACAAAATCCCTGGATTCTAATTTACTGGCTTTTAATCTGACATTGCAAAACAAAATCAAGTAATTTCAGTTGATAATTTGTTTATCAAAAAAAAATCGTGGCCAATGGAAAGCTTAAGACAAGAATTCATCAGTCAGACCAAGTCATGAGGATGGGAATGGTATGGAATGCAATGATGTGGAAATTGACTTTAATAATAATCTGAAAACTAGAAAGAACTCTGCTGATCAGCCCAAAGCCATGACTGCTTTGAATAAAAAAGGAACGACACCAACTGTCAACGCTGTAAGAAAAACTTGCTCCTTTTTCACTGAGATGAAAGGAAAGCTGTCTGTTGAAGAATGCCCCTGAACATTAGCAAAGAAAATACTTTCATAGTTTATTTATGGCTGACTGCAAGGTTATGAAACAGGTATTTTCAAACTATTGTACAATCAGACTTATTCCACTCTGTGAATGTACACTAATTGCAGAGACAAACGTCCCAGGTAGCTTTAGTTTAATTACAGAAATATAACCTTGGACCAGCAGGTTTGAAGTGTGGCTAAGATTTGAGGCAAGATGCTCAGAATTGATTGGCATCCGCTAAGTATAACTCAGAAAGCATTCAATGTGATTCGCACACGAGGCAAGGGGAGAAATAAAATCAGACTAATATATATAAACAAAATACATTAGGAAATTAGTAAAGAAACATAGCAATATAAAATATAAAGGCAGGAATAGGTTATTCAGCCTTGCAAGCATGCTCTGCTTCAATATGATCATGGCTCATCCTCTAACTCAATATCCTGGTTTGGTTTACTCCCCATACTATTTTATTTCTTTTGCCCTAATAACTAAAATTAACTCCTCTTGAAAATATTTAATATTTTGGCCAGAACCATTTTCTGTGGAAGAGAATTCCACACACTCGCCACATTCCGAATAAAAGGAGAAAGTGAGGACTGCAGATGCTGGAGATCAGAGTTAAAAAGTGTGGCACTGGAAAAGCCCAGTAGGTCAGGCAGCATCCATGGAGCAGGGGAGTCGACACTTCAGGTATAAGCCCCAAAAGTAAAGACATTTCTCCTTATCTCAGCCCTAAATGGCCTATCCATAACCTTAAACTATTACTCTTGATTATAGAATCATAGAGTCATAGAGATGTACAGCACGGAAACAGACCCTTTGGTCCAACTTGTCCATGTCGACCAGATATCCCAAACCAATCTAGTCCCACCTGCCAGCAACCGGCACGTATCCCTCCAAACCCTTCCTATTCATATACCCATCCAAATGCCTCTTTAATGTTGCAATTGTACTAGCCTCCACCACTTCCTCTGGCAGCTCATTCCACACATGCACACCCTCTGCATGAAAAAGTTGTCCCTTGGGTCTCATTTATATCTTTCCCTTCTCACCCTAACCCTATGCTCTCTAGTTTTGGACTCCCCAACCCCAGGGAAAAGACTTTGTCCATTTGCCCTATCCATGCCCTTAATGATTTTATAAACCTCTATAAGGTCATCCCTCAGCCATCAACATTCCAAGGAAAGCAGCCCCAGCCTATTCAGCCTCTCCCTATACCACAAATCCTCCAACCCTGGCAACATCCT